>NC_090746.1:21349994-21359994 GCF_036898095.1 Palaemon carinicauda
GGGCACCTGTCACACTCTCTCTCTCTCTCTCTCTCTCTCTCTCTCTCTCTCTCTCTCTCTCTCTCTCTCTCTCTCTCATGCCCCCGTCGGGGTTATTGGTATGAGGCAAGGGAGCTTGTTGATGCTCGCTTCTGAAGGTGGTTATTAGGTGATGCTGGTAGTGTCGGGTAGTAATAATCATCTCTCGTGTACATAAGACGAGAGAAATAATCATTAGCTGCAGGAGACGGGTGGTAAAACATGTTTCATAATCCACCCCCAAGGTCTTTTGTTTTGTTGCATATCCTCGTTGCGTGAAATTTAATGATGAGTTTTCTTCCTTCTCTCTTTTAAGAGTCTTCTTTTCACATCATCATGCTGGAGAAGTTTTCACCGAGAGACTGCGTCTTCTTTCCTTCCGATAAGTTTGCGTCAATACGATTTACGTTGTCTTCTACAACATCGAATCGTTTCAGTGATCGCTTGTAAAAAAAAAAAAAAAAATCTCTTCACTACATAGGGAAACATTTTGCTTCCTTAATCTAGACTAGCAAAATACTTAACGTGATACTGTCGGTTGTTTGTTTCTTCCTCATACACTTATTTGCCTCATTTACTGCAAACCCGAGTATATCTGTGAATATTATCTACTGATCTTGCATTCCTAAAACCTACCCAAAATGTGGTAATTTTCATTCTTTTGAATATTTTGTGGGATGCTTCTCTGTGAGCCAGAGAATCTCTCTCTCTCTCTCTCTCTCTCTCTCTCTCTCTCTCTCTCTCTCTCTCTCTCTCTCTCTCTCTCTCTCTAATAATAATAATAATTACGAATTTTGAGATTTTTCATCAATGGTTAGAATATCTAAATCATTTGCCGCATTAACATTTCTCTATATTATTCACTTAAAACTGAAATTGCTGATAAATGCCCTTCTCTCAAGTACTCTACGTCCATTAGGAAAGTAAGCTCCAGCAATTCTGTGTGTTATCTCTGAGTGTTATCTACAAAACCATGTAGTACAGCTTACCATTCTTAGTCCTAAGAACAGGTTTCTCATTCGCTTACAGAAATAGAAGTCTAATCTACGTTCTTTTGCACAGGCGAAGTAGCAGTCTAAAAGCAGTAGTAAGACATTCAAAGCATAATTACTTAACTGCGTTTATTCGTTGAATCTTACACATAAAAGTTCCAGAATGGAAGAATTGGTAAATGTTGTTGTTACCGTAAATGTCATTGCTGAAATCAGTGGATGACTCAATTGAGCTTCTGTAAAGGAATTCACTTTATAAGATGAAAGGTTTTGATACCAACCAAGACCTTACACTTCTGTCTGGGAATGGGACATGTGATAGCCGAAAGAGTTAATGCAAAATATGGTAGCATCATCATATAGGTCAGGTATCATATTAGAATTAGGTTCAAGACTATAATTAGGATTCATTTATTCACTAACATAATCCATAAGCGATCGTATAAACTGTTTCCTATTTTATTTTATCCCATTGACTACAGCTCACACGGAAATTTTCACAGCCAGACTGAGACCTAACTTGAGTTTACCTAATGATAGACAATGAGACGCCTGCAATATTACAGTTAAATATAAAATGTGTTTTTTTACCAGACGTCTGTGTTATAACAGGTATTTTTTACCAGATATCTGAGTTATAAAGGGTGTTTTTTACCAGACATCAGAGTTATAAAAGTTTTTTCTAAAAGACATTTGAATTATAAAAGGTGTTTTTACCAGATATCTGAGTTATGAAACGTGTTTTTTTACCAGACATCTGAGTTATAAAAGGTGTTTTTGACCAGACATCTGAGCTATAAAAGTTTTTTCTAAAAGACATTTGAGTTATAAAAGGTGTTTTTACCAGACATCCGAGTTATAAAAGTTTTTTTTTTTTCACCAGACATTTGAGTTATAAAATGTGTTTTTACCAGTCATACAGTACGCGTTATAAAAGTTTTTTTTTTTTTTTTTAACCAGACCACTGAGATGATTGTCCTCAACATTTAACAACGGGGTTTACAAAGTGAGCAAGATCGAGAGGCAGAGTATTCCTAAATAACAAAAACTCCGACTGCAATCTGTGTCTACTACACACTTATAATTTCTTTTCTTTAAAAACAAAATGTTAGGCACAAGACAGGATACCATAAGGGACGTTTGAAAACGGTATAATACTGATAACACTGGCCTTTATAATTTTCCATGTGTCTCCTATCACTTCTTTAAAACAAGTAAAACAAGATAAATTGAACATCCACATCTTGGGGAGCAGAATCACTACCCTCGGAACCCGGTGCTGCATTACACAACTCAATTGTTTTCGCATGCAAATCCTTCTGTAACTCTTCTTTTAAACACATTTCCTGCATCTACTATACATTATTTTTATAATAGAGTTAGTGACCCCAAACTTGCAGCGAATATTTTTATGTTGAACAGATTGGCTTAAGTTTCTCTTTATAGTTTATTCATGAAATATTTATTTCAAGGTTGTTATTGTTCTTAAAATATTTTATATTAATAGTTCATTTCTTGTCTTGTAGTTTATTTATTTCCTTATTTCCTTTCCTTACAGGGCTATTTTTCCCTAATGGAGACTTTGGTTTTACAGCATCCTGCTTTTCCTACTAGGCTTGTAGCTTAGCTAATAATAATAATAATAATAATAATAGTAGTAGTAGTAGTAGTAGTAGTAGTAGTAGTAGTAGCAGTAGTAGTAGTAGTAGTAGTAGTAGTAATAATAATAATAATAATAATAATAATATCGTGTGTAGAAAATAATTATACAGAGGGACAGTGCTACAGAGCAGGGAATATTCAATTTGAATATAATTTTGACGCTAATGACTAACATGAAAATGATCTACAAAAGAATCCCCAAATCGCATTAGGGCATTCTTTATGAAATAACCAAGGAACAAACGAATAGACAATAGGATAAATCATATCAAATAAATACTTAAATGGTAAATTACAAATCAGAAATATTTCGGAATTGATGTATAAAGCTTTAGGGCGCAGTATCACAAACTATCAATAAAGAAATCGGAGCCTTACAGTATTGCTAATGGTAACTTCAGAAATAAAGAGGAATTCTGGCTATAAGTAGTTGAAGTAGGCTTACCTATACAAGGAAAGGGCATCCCTAAGGTGAAATTGGGTCGAGGCTCTACCGTCATAGAACGAATACAATCAATACTTTGAAATTCAATTGGATTTACTCATCTTTTCTTCTTATTTTAAGACAATGTATTCTTATCTTATTACCTCTTGATGCTTTCTGGAAGAAAACTGTGTACATATGTTTAATAAGAGATACCGGATTAAATGAAACTGATAAAAAACTTTTATACCGTTTTCTATCTAACAAACTGAGGGTATTGCTATTACTGTACTGCTAAAAGATCTTTGATAAGAATTTTACTTATCCGAATTTAATGGAATAACTACTTAAAAAAAGGAAATAATGTTTCGATTCAAATGTACTTTTAATATGAAGATGATATTTGTTTGGAAAAGTTACCATGTTGTGCAGAGAGAGAGAGAGAGAGAGAGAGAGAGAGAGAGAGAGAGAGAGAGAGAGAGAGAGAGAGAGAGAGTTACTTTTTTTTTATTCGACTCTTTTCACATTCTCAAGTCATGAATGCATTTTGCATATTTCAACCGAAAAAATCCTATGACTTTATTATACTTGTACTCAAGAAAGCTATTCTTACTCCTCCATATTTTGCCGCCTAGACGATTATGCGACGTTTTTCACCGCGCCCTTTTTTCGTCTTCTTTGTTGGAGTATGGAGCAACACCCAACGCTGTCGCCATCTCCCCGAAATGCAAACAACAATGTCACTATGATTTCGGTTCTTATAACCTTCAAAACAAGTTGGTGATCGCTCTCAGCGTACGAGACCGCACCCTCTTTCGGTTCAGCTCCGGTCACTGCCAAGAGGAGCATATCTGATGTATTTGCGTTGGCCTTGGATACGCCAAATACTCGATTGTCCTCCTCTTGACCTATAACATGAGCCTTGCATGAATAATGACCTGGAAGGAAATCTTTCCTGTTAAGATAATCGATTTAAAATGATATTACCATCTTGACAGACGATATCAATTTCTCATTTTTCTTCGATAGCCTTCCTTTGTTCTCAGTGCTTTAAATATACTCAGTTACAATGGAGATAATGCATTTGGTTTTATAAATTGAATAGCACACTGAGTTTATACCAGGATACTCATAAGCAACTTCAAGTAATTTTATATTTTGTTCCATTATTACCTTTGTGAATTAAATTAAAGTTTCCAAATTCGAATGAAAAAACGCATGTATTACATTTAAATATGAGCCAGTGACTAATCCTACAGAAGTATTGGTCGGTTGTTTAATATAACCCTCTCAACAAGAAACGTTTGATACCAGCTTTCAATTCTTAAATGCCCCGCTGTTCTACTTCAAGGAACTTCGGCAACACTTCCACTAAAACACTGTCTGTTTACCTAAGGATGCAAATGAATGACTGTCGGTACCCGACTCAAAGACGGCGGTAGGAATCCAACGAGCATTATGTATTTACTTCCAGATATCTATGCATTTCACATTTAGAGGAAATCCTCTATAATAATCTCAATTTTGTGTATGCGAATGTATGCTTGTTAAAATTATATAAGTAATAGGATTCATAATTGCATACGCAAAAAGGATATAACAATTTCCTAACAATTTCGACGATGTTTTGCATTTGGTTTCGGTACCGTCATTGTAGCTGTAAACCTTTATTTTCCCAAAAATATTTTAGGAATAAACATCCGTAAAAATCTGGGATATTCTGGGAAGACCTACTCATGTGGAATCTATGTACCCGACCGTTGAACCAACAAAGATGAATATGCAAAAAAAAAAAAAAATAAAAAATAATTGGGAACATGAAAAAACTTTACACATGGTGAAACTCTTAATTTGAGAAATTCTTAATTTAGCCAAGTTTTCCTTTAAGATCAGTTGTGAATCAACACAACCAGGATCTATACAGTTACATTATCAACATTCACGACACGAAATCAAGGTCTATTTAATACAGTCACGATGACATCACATCAAATCAAGATCAGAATACCAACCAATAGTGTATCAACTTGACAATTACATTACTAATCATTTTGAATTTTTTGTACGAAGGCTCACCAATCCTAGAAATACTTAAATACAAGGTTAAAAGGAAACTAGGGGTCCTACAGTCATGAATGCCAGAAATATTCTTCAAGCTTTCCTTTTTAAGATGATGGCTTTGAATGAACGGTAATCAAGACCCATTATCAATAGTAAATAGCAGAGTTTAATTATGAATAACATTATTGCCGAATCTTAACTGACAAATTGTGAGATTTCTCCTTCGATATCTAATCAGCACTTCCTGCGTTTAATTTTCCTCCATCAACATATTAAAATGATGTTGGATTTTGCTTTTATTTTACGTATTCATATGTACAGGCTGTGCAATACTGATGGCCGCTATGATCCCAACTTTGAGTAACTGCATATAAATACATATGCACAGTACTATAATCGCCCAAAATACTTTACAAAGCTCTTTACAAAGGCCATTCACGTGTATACCAAATTTAAAGCCTATAAAAGGCCAAAACACCACTTAAAAGCCCCATCCTATAAAAGCTCGCTTTCCAAGTCACCTAATCACTAAGCTGTCAACAAAATCTTCCGAACACGTTAATAGTGGAGCCTCACTTTCAAAACCTGTCAGGGAAGAAATCTGACGTTGAACAATACTCTCAAACCTGATGATTATGATAAAAGAAGCCGATGCTCGAGAGGATCTTAGCGCTATTAACACACGCGAGCCTTGAAATAAGGAAGCCAAGGATCTGCTCATGGGTTAGATTGCAATTACTTTCCGGCTTTTTAATAACGCCTCTCACTTATCGCGTCGAGAGAAAGGGAAGATCTTCTCTTCCTCGTTTCACTGTCTATGCTCGCCATCAATTTACCTCTATGAGAACATCCTCAAAGAGGCAGGGACGTCTTTTACTTTCATTGCGTTGTTAGTATTTTCTTACAACCACCTTGTTAAGACTGATGTACACCTTGGAGGATGTACGCATGATGGGTTGACGCTAATCTCATTCTACCCAGATACCGAGGGAGGAATCGAAACCTACTATGGGAAGGCAGTCTTTATTTATTTCCATTTAAGTATTCTAGTCGTTCGATGGAAATCGTATCCTGAGAGCAATACGAAATCAAGGAATAACATTGGCTGTCTTAACTACATGCATAAATAAAAGTGGAGAAAAGCTTTAGAGGTTACCAAGCCATTGTGTTTTTAAGGACCCCACATTGGATATTAAATACAGGTATTAAATAAACATAAACTAAAAAGGGAGACTCTTGAAATACAGGTATTCAAGAATGACTAATGTTTTTGAAGAAAATCACGAAGACTTAAATAAAAACTTACCTACAATAAGAATATAAGTAATATCTCCTCTCCTTTTTCTTGTTTTCTACGGGTTAGAAAATAATTCTAGTTGCCCGCTACGCTAACCTCTGTCCTTCAGAAATAAAAAAAAATACAAGTTATCATGAACTAAAAAAACTCTTAACCCTGACCAATAATGAAAAGGGCTTTATTCATCTTTTTATTCATTAAAAACCAGTGAAAATACGCAGTAAGGCTGATATACTACGGTGAATATTTGGTTACCAACAGTTCAACCTCTCTCGAAGATGAACAACTAATCCCTTCATATTTCAGGTGTTTTCAAATGACCTCGAAACCAATGCTGCGACTGTCCGGAGACAATAGGATGCCTGTTGTGCAAGCATGGTACACCTCTCTTGGTTACATAACTGAGGATCGATTTCCTGTGGTCTTTGCCCTGATTTCATGGAATCTTGAACCACAGATATCACCGACACAATCCACTTGAAGGAATACCCTACTTCGGTTGACAAAATCATTCTTTGTTCAGTAGATAACGCTGTAGTAGGAATCAAATTACTTTAGTAGAATGGAAGATATTGCCAAAAAAAAAAATTCATATTAGACAAAAAGTTTTCAGTCAAGGAACTGTGAGAAATATAGAAAAAAAATATTTTTTTTTCCTAGATGAAACAAATAAAGAAATATGAAAATGTTAATTCCTTATTGTTACTATGAAATCTCGCATGTATTTTATCGTTTTATCCCGAGTTAACTAAATGCAAACAAACAGTGCTAGTTTGAAACGGCAGAATAGTGCCTATGACCTTTGTGAAATAAAAACACCGGTTTGATGAATATCAATCAGTCAAATCAATCACGCACTTATAGGCGGGGGAACTTCTCATAAGCATAAGCTGCTTAGAATAGCGGTTCTATTAGAATCTCAGATATTCTTATTTATAATTTTCTTGTGTATTAAGATTGTCACAGTAAGAGCTACAAAACCAAATGAACTCCGATTTCGATTTCATTTTTGTTGAACATACAATACGCACAGCTTATTCTATGCAGGCAACCCAATCACTTGCAACTTCCAAACCTAATGGAAACGGGAAGTTGAGGGGAAAGGAAGGTCGTGCACGGTCTAGTGTGCTAGCATTTCAAGTAGGGATTTTTGTGGATATTATTTCAAGGCAAAATTCCTTTATACTTCATATGCTTCCAACAGCATACAATAATAGAGATAACATGAAGAGGTTTCTGAACTGTGATATCTAATTCACATATCAAATAGATATCTATCTATAATATCTATATAATTACGATTGCTTGTTATGCCAGGTGTTATTAGTTCTAGCACACTTTTTGAACTCTGTTTTCGTGACCGAGGACATATCCATTCGTGATACGTTTTCAATGGAAAATTTTCATCTTCACTATATAAGTAATCTTATGGGCGTTTATTTCGATAATGTTGACCTCCTGCATTGAAGAACAAGGGAACAATCTTACCCATAATCAAAACAAGAAAATGAACGTGAAAACACTGAAGCAGAATGACAGCTCTAATCTTTTGTATCTTTTCAACATTGGAGCGTATATCAATTAACGTGTGTGAGTGTATTTATTTTCTTTTTCATCATAAAACATAGCGATATAATCTTTTATTTACTTTACTATAAAAAATCTGGAAAGAGGAAGAAATTTCTTGCTTATGTAAGATTCCCTGCCATCCCACTTAAGAAAATGAACAAGTTCAAACAGTTCCTACAAAAGAGACACGCGGGGGGAAGACAGCCTTCCATTATCATGCAAGCTCTGCACTTTCAGACATTACATGTGGCCTTTCTTGTCGACCTTTTGTGAAGGAACAGGGCAATTCAAGGTCCTGCGGAACAGTACATACAAGTAATCTTGGACTTTTATGCGAGAGATAAAAAATGACAGCTAGGTGCCTTTCCCTTATGTAACAAATAGACGCAAGAGAAGTTCAATTTTATTTAATCTCGCACGCATCGTTCAGCCAACGTCATGATGTTTGAATTGTCCTCTGCGTTGTGGGAGTTCCCCATTAGAAGATTCTATCTTTTTTTCTCTGAGAGAGAGAGAGAGAGAGAGAGAGAGAGAGAGAGAGAGAGAGAGAGAGAGAGTATATATATATATATATATATATATATATATGTATATATATATGTATATATATATATATATATATATATATATATATATATATATATATATATATATATATTCTAAGCTACGCGGATGCAATTTTGAACAATAATATTTGAGTATCGTCCATCGTTAGAATTGAAGAAGACTGACAGGTAAACATATTCTGCTAACAACACATTCTCGATACAAGAAAAAAAAAAAACTCGGCTTATGTAAGTCTCTCGGTATGAAATGTATTCCTGTGATGAGGGCTCTTAAATCTAGGCACCACCCTCATATCCTGGTAACTTCAAAGGACTGTATCTTTTTTTCTTCTTGTTTATTCTACAAGTTTGTTTCCTACTTCAATCATATCATTAACATTATCATTAATATTATTATTATTATTAGCTAAGCTATAACCCTTGTTGGAAAAGCACGATGCTATACGCCCAAGGGCTCCAAAAGGGAAAAATAGCCCAGTGAGGAAAGGAAATAAGGAAATAATAAAACGATATGAGAAATAATAAATAATTGAAATAAAATATTTCAAAAACAATAACAACATTAAAACAGATATTTCATATATAATCTATAAAAGACTTATGTCAGCCTGTTCTAACATAAAAACATTTGCTGCAAGTTAGAAATTTTGAAGTCCTACTGAATCAACTACCCGATTAAGAAGGATCATTCCACAACTTGGTAACAGCTGGAATAAAACTTCTAGAGTACTATGTAGTGTTGAGCCTCATGATGGTGAAGGTCTGACTATTAGAATTAATTGCATGCCTAGTATTATGAACAGGATGGAACTGTCCTGGAAGATCTGAATGTAAAGGGTGATCAGAACTACAAAAAATCTTATGTAAAATATATAATGAACTAATTAAACGACGGTGCCAGAGATCAATATCTAGATCAGAATAAGAAATTTAATAGACCGTAAGTTCCTGTCCAACAAATTATGAAGACCAGACAGGAGAACAATACTCAAAACAAGGTAGAATGAAAGAATTAAAACACTTCTTCAGAATAGATTGATCACCGAAAATCTTAACTTATGTCAGAATGATCAATAAAAAAAAAACCATTCTCTACAAGTTTGAACTTTTGAAGTTCCACCAATACACCTACTCGATATCTACCTCACACTATAATTGTCAGTCCACTTTCCAGTAATACTTGGAGGCATCCTCCCCCGCCCCCCTTGTAGTCATCTATTGCTTAACTGGTGTATTTTCCACGCTTCTATTTTTGGCAACTAGGTCCTCTCAGGCGAGCTCCATAGTTTCTACCAAATAGGCCTTAATCTAGAGTGCCTTTATCAGCACAATGTTCCATCTCTTTGGGCTGTGTCATTTACTACATACCATGGCCTCCCACAGTCTTGGTGGTTGAGGTCCTTGCTTGAGA
>NC_090746.1:21362494-21369994 GCF_036898095.1 Palaemon carinicauda
CATGAACTTAACTAGACAAGAGAGAGAGAGAGAGAGAGAGAGAGAGAGAGAGAGAGAGAGAGAGAGAGAGAGAGAGAGAGAGAGAGAGAGAATCAGCACACAATGCATGCTTACGTAAAAGATGTGAGAAGAATATTGATGTACACCACACAAATTCAACTACCCAGAGGGTCGGGTGAAGAATTAACAACCGAATAAATAAGGATCAATTGATTAGAATCTCAAATTGAACATAACTGGCTGATCAAAACGAAAAAGAAAGGTACATTCTGGAAACGAACGGGATGGGAAGCCCAGAGAGTTGACATTTGATCGTTTGTGTTCAAAAGAGGATCAATAAACAATGAACTCCATGACCATGTAAAGCTACGGTTAACCGACAAACGAAAAATGGCTTTCACTTCATTTAAAGATTTTAAACCATTTATCAAACATTTCTTTGGCGATATACTTTGCTATCTCCTCTATATAATAAAGATCAAGTGTATGGCTATATTATATATATATATATATATATATATATATATATATATTATATACATATAAATATAAATATATATAAATATAAATATAAATATATATATATATATATATATATATATATATATATATATATATATATATATATATATACATATATATATATATATATATATATATATATATATATATATATAGATATTATATCATATATACACACACACACATATATACACACACATATATATATACATATATATATATATATATATATATATATACACGTATGTGTGTGTGTATCTTTTCCGGTCACGCCCAGCTCTCCCCGTTCCTCGGGTAGGGGTTGAGAGAGGGTAGTCATACCCTGGTGAGAGGGGGCTGTGTGCGTGCATACCTATCTAAATAGTTAGCCACCATTTTTGACCGGTGTCATACATTAGTTTTCTCATATTGGGCCTAAATAAGCTTCTGGAAACATTCTACAATCAAAGTTTTTTTTCTCCATTTTCTACATAATTCGCCAATTTGATTATTTTCTCAAGTCTTGAAACAAGACCTGTTTACCTAACATCATCTGAAATTAATCTTCTCTCAAAATCTCATTTTGAAAAATACTTTTCACAGTAAAGAACTTTAAAAGGCTTAAGCATTCTCTTGCTTTTTTAAGGGAATACATCAATCCATGGGAATAATATACCGACGCTGAATGCGAAAATGGGTATTAAAGCTAGCAACACGGAAATAGAAAACATGGATAAAGAGCCTACATAAAACAGTAGTATCCTACGGAAGTTTGTCTTCTCATTATAGAGACAGAGAAAGGTTGCATAATCTGTAAGCATCGGTACTTTAATATGTATGTAATTTAAGATGAATTCTAAATCTGAAGGAGAACTAGTTCAATCGGCAAATGGAGAATACAACATAATTGTCTTTCTTACCTTCAGCTAGAAATCGTCATCTCGCTTTTAGTCATTTGGTGGATTAAATTGTACTCCAATGCCCTTTCCAAGACATGAACTTACCTGAAAGAAAAAAATCAGATTTCAGAAACAATTAGATAGAAGTAAGTCCAAGTACATAGTGCCATCAGTAATTGCATAATAAAAACAAAACATATCGTGTAATTTCATTTTTCATTAAAAGCTGCAATGCCTTAAGTAAAATAAAAGAAATATCGATATGTATATATTCATATATATTATAAGGCTGTAGAATTTCATTCTTCATCACTATATTTACGGCTATTCAAACTAGCAAACAGGATTTCATACACTGGTGTTTCACAAATTAGTCTAAAAACTGTAGTAACCAAGAATTCGACAAAAACCTTACCATGTTCATATTCATTTATCGGCTTGACCTTACTATACTATTGAACGCAAGCCATATGCACAATAAATTTAGAATCACTTTGCCAAGGCCATTTCATTTTGTAAACAATACAACTGTCGCTGCTTCTGCATAAGAGACACTACTAAAATAAATTTGGGAAATCAATAACGGAATGTTGTCACACAAATTCACTAACTTTAAAAGCGGTTTATGTCATTGCACTATCCCCAAAGTGACTTGAAAATTTACCACCCACCCACAACAATTCAAAAAGCTTAGGGACTGAGGACACATTAAAATTCCACATTTCTGTGCAGAGACAACGGTTTACATCCTATTTGTTGCATTTGTTAAAAGTCTGCAGATTCATTTTCAAAACTTGCCGACTGTTGGTCTATTAGGCTACGTGTTTTATATAGGAATGATAAAAAGTAAAATCAGCAAGCAATATAGGCTTGAAAATTAGCATACTAAGTAGGTGTTGAATATGACCATTAAACTTGAATCGCCCAGTACTAGTATGACAGATGAGATTTTATAAAAGTTTTCTTTTCAAACAGTTGAGAAATATAAACAATAATGATGATTTTTCATCAAGGATTCATCAAATCATTAATCAATACAACAAACAACTACAACAAACGGAACCGTTTCTCGTCCACTGCAGCAGGACAAAGGACTCAGACATGTCCTTATTCATATCTAGGGTTTGGCATGTTTTCATGACCACCCTGACCAACAGAGGATGGGTGATGGTGGGAAACTTTTATCTGATCGCTCACAGCAAACTAACCTAGTATGGGTGGCCCTGATTATAATACAGATTTGCTGATCAAGGCGATACATAAACCCTTTCACTATGTGAAGGTAATCCCACTCAGAAATGGATCCATCAATACGCCAGTATTTTTATTTTCTTTTATAAATAGGCTACGTTGCCATCATCTGGTCGTGCATTAATTATATATTTGGTTTCACTAAACTTAATTCTTGCTCACACCATTCCTTTAAGATCACGCCAGATTTAGAGATGATGGTCATGCAGTCAAGGTTACACAAATATCCTTAACAACAAATTTCCAGGATTCTGAACAACAACATCGAAAAGAAAAAAAAAAAATACGAATAAACAATAACTTCGAGAATCAAGTACATTTACTGGGTAATTTTAATTGTCAAAGACAGATCAGTGAATATGCATAAAACAAGAATTTTGGACATATAATTTTCAAACGTCATTAAGGATTTGAGATACTTTTGCAGCGTAATTTTATTCATAGCACTTATTCGTGCGACGAACCAAAATAAAATAAATCTCATATTGATAAAGTTATTTCATTTTTTTTTTCAAAATCATGCATCTTATATCATAAAAAAGTAATAAAACGATGTGTAAAACAATGAAATAAAAAGAATTACAGTCCCTTTTCCTAATGTATTCGTATCTAAAGCGTCAGTCACATGAGCACGAACGAAGATATATCAGTCTTTGTCTAATCCCTGGTGGTCATTTCTCTTCATTAGATTAAGAGTAAGCTTTCCAGATCACTCTGATACAGAGAGAGAGAGAGAGAGAGAGAGAGAGAGAGAGAGAGAGAGAGAGAGAGAGAGAGAGAGAGTCTAAAAGACGTTGGAAGAATGGCTTTCTTAATGGCGTTTGCGACCGCATACTAACACGGCCTCAGGGTCAGGGGAGTCAAGGTTTAATACTGGCCAGCGAACTCTGGACGTCTAAGAAAACATTATCTCTCCGCCACGCTGAAACAGAACGACTGCGTCCACTGATATTAAACTCGCTCGAAAACTAAATCATTTCTAGATGTCTTTCTCTCCCTGTTAGCATCATAACCTGTTTCAATAATAGATACCCGACTAAAAGTCTTATTTCTGTGTAGAATAAAAAAAGAAATCGGAAGCTTTAACTAAAGCGAACAAGACTAAAATAAGATTCC
Organism: Palaemon carinicauda; assembly: GCF_036898095.1. Taxonomy (NCBI): domain Eukaryota; kingdom Metazoa; phylum Arthropoda; class Malacostraca; order Decapoda; family Palaemonidae; genus Palaemon; species Palaemon carinicauda. Next base: position 21,366,262 of record NC_090746.1, read on the forward strand.
AAAGCTTTAACTAAAGCGAACAAGACTAAAATAAGATTCCAAAGCTTTAACTAAAGCGAATAATTATCTTATATGTTTTGGTTTCCATATGTTCAATTCATACAATAGCTGCATAGTTTGGCTGAAAATATTGCTGAAATACCACTTTATTGCTCGAAAATCTTGCTATCACTGAACAAATCAGAAACCCATTTACGGATAACGTGCTAAAATCTATTCCAAATTTTACTTGTTTTCCGAGAGGAAAAACACCCTGGAAAGTAGAATTATTCCCATGTGTACTACTAGACCTACGTACATTCAAAATGTTAGTAACATGGGATAAAGTATTGCATTACGATATAATAAAACGGGGACTAATTCCCAATGAATTTAATTTGTTTGTTATTTAATCATTACCATGACATCAAGATGGTTTCTTCTGCTTCTATAAATGAATAAATTTTAGCCATGGATATCTTAAAAAGTCCTAATAAAACCCATGATGTGTATCCATCCTTATATGTTTTCCCTTCAAACATAAAAAATGTATAACTTGGTTTCTTTTTTCTGAATTAAGGAATGACAATTCAAGAAACATAAAGAAACACTTCCAATTTAGGGTGCAATTGAAATAACCAAAAGACTAATGAAGTACCACATTCTAGCTTTAAGACTACTAGCCGATATATAAATCCCTTTTTTCTCGTCTTTATTTGTTTTCTTTTTTTTTCCTAGGAACAAGAAGCTCTGTAAGGTGGTGCCGTATTAAACTTTTAAAGCAATATTTGTTCTTATTAAATGATAAATATGTTAATTTTAAGACATGAAACTCTTCCATGTGAAGAACAAAAGACACCAAATAGCCAAACTTCTCTTTTTGTCCACAAAATTGGTTCTGAAATCTCCACATCTGCAGACGCTTTGGCAGATAAGCAGGACATGGAATGTTTACAGAAAAGTCAAGGTTACGGGGAGATACTCACAACATTTATTTAATTTGCGTTAAAATGTTTACTCATTCTTGATCGCATTGTATTTTTATTCATTGAACTAAAACTCAGAAAAAGAAATTACCCCCAATCAGAGGGGAAATGGTTGTATTAATAAACTTGGGAGATATTTGGAAAGATAAGATTTTTTTTAGAGCATTCCAGTAAATGAATGTTAATAAAAATGTATACTTAAATAATCTTACTTTTACCCAGGAACTATCTAGTCCACTAGTGTTAACATTACTAAGGAAATAAATATATAATAATTCAAATCATCATTTAAGAGAGTAAACGACAATCAATGTTCATAAAACAGCGTTAACGTTAACTAAAAATAGAAGAAAGTTTGGAAAGACTCGAAGTTGTACATAACATTTTGAGAGGATAAGCGGCTGTAAAGTCCACAAACACACGCAGGAACTGTGTGGGCGAGTCGACGATCCAACACAACACAAACATGGGTTTGCACACACGGCTTTAAATGTTTTCTAGAGAAGGGTAATATATGGGCACACTGGGTCTTGCTCAGGAGGCCTGGCCATTGTTCGAAAAAGTCATAAACCTTGGCATGGTGGGGTCGAAATTCGACTTTGGCTACTTTCAGTTTTCTATTTTCTTCAGTCTACTTTTAACTGCGTTCGTTTCTTTTTTAAAGTTTATTTGACTCGTTTCGCCGAGAATTCTATTCTCAACAGTTATGCAACACACATTAACATACATCTACCTATCTATTACTAAATAGATAGATAGACACCCACCCATCCACACACACATATCTATCTATCTATCTATATATATGCGTGTGTATGTAGAGATAGATAGATAGATAGATAGATATAGCTGAAAATATAGTATAAGTCAACAATTTAGTCTTATAGAATCAGAAGCAATGGCTCGAATCCTGGCAAAGGTAGATGCACTTATTATATATATATAAATATATATATATATATATATATATATATATATATATATATATATATTTATATATATATATATATATATGTATATATGTGTGTGTGTATATATATATACAGATGGATTTGTGTGTGCACGTGTGCGTTTGAGTATAAGTTACGAAAGCTAACACGTGATGAACATAAATATGTATTACAGCCACTAAAGGAAAGGAGAAAAGACTTGATAAGCCTTAATTGGAGTTAGTACTTTTGTCCTATAAATGATATCGACTGACTCACTAATGAGACTAGAGTATTAACTCCAATCAAGTCTTCTCAATTTTTCTTTCGTGGCTATAACACATTACACATACACACACATACACACACACATATATATATATATATATATATATATATATACATATATATATATATATATATATATATATATATATATATATATATATATATATATATATATAGTTTGGCTATATTACTCCGATAGGTGAAGTATATTAAAATGTATGTAGAAAACAACGTCTCAATTTTTCACTGTATACAGTCACAAGTGTTACAGATTAAACTAATCACATATGGGATATATATATATATATATATATATATATATATATATATATATGTGTGTGTGTGTGTGTGTGTGTTTGTGTGTGTATATATAACAACTTTTTGTATGAATCTTATTAGGGCTGCTGTTTATGTTCTTATCATTACTGTCTAAATTTATTCTGCATATAATTTTCATTACCGTTTTAATGAGGGCATTACTATTCCACTTATCACCATTATCACTTCCGGCTACACCACTGATTCTTAATTGTCATTAACTATTATAAACTGTTATTAATTGTGACATCAATAAGAAAAGAGCGTCACTACTAACACCATAAGGATCATAATCATTTGTTGTAATTACAATTAATTTTTAGGCCAATCTTCTCTTGTAGTTAGCAATAAAACAAAACTTAAATGACATTGTTTTTACAACCAGTTTCTTTTCTTGTTGTCTTACAAATACTGTCCTGTTATTGCCATCATTTTTGCAATTTCCATAATTCCATACTATCATTAAAAGAATTACTTAATACTCCTATCATTATTATAATAGTTATCATCACTGAGATATTCAACTTGCGTTTCTTCCTATCTGAGAAATTCGTGCTAAAATGAGATTATTATGTAGCTGTATAAAGACTTATGCTAATCTGACCGCTTTCTCAACGTTACGAGAAATTTGCTTTGTTGGGATGTAAAGTCTCTACAACAAACAACGTCGATGCGAAGATCACGAACCCGTACCTGGAATGTAGTCCAGATAAAGATGACAGTAATTTGCAGGTACAAAATGCAAATATGTTTACACGATTTGCCAGCCAATGCGGTACATGGCAATGGTGACTTGTTCATAATTGAATTTTCTGAATTCCACACCCGACCATAAAAGAATTTGAAGATCAGGATATTAATAATGAAAATGATGTCCACTTTTAGATAAAAATGGACGCATGATGTTTCCTATTCGCTCATGAAACTTGTAGATGAGAGAGACACAGAGGAAGAATATCCTACTGACGAGTCATTGAACAAATACTTAAATCTGTTGTATTTAGAAGATCTTGCTATATTGAGCAAAGGACTGACCTCGAGATGTCTTTCCTTGAAATCCCTACTATTGCTTTACGTGACCCGATCAAGATTGGGTACAGATTTCAGCTGAAAATTAGGATATTCAAATCACCACGATAAGAACTAAGCTTTCTCATGCGAGGTCTTCTGTAAAGGAAGAGATTTAGGTTTGAAGACAACATTTTTTTGTTCCTTAAATTTAAATGGCTCTGT
>NC_090746.1:21372494-21392494 GCF_036898095.1 Palaemon carinicauda
TATTTTCCCCTTCTTCCCCGCCACTTCCCATCCCCATGTACCTTTCACTCCCCTTCTCATCCTCCCCACCACTCAACCTTTCTCCCTCGTCTCCTTGCCTTCAAGAACTAGAGCAAGAACAATATGACCCCCCAATTAACCCCCCTTCCCGCCACCATCCACAGGACATCCGACCATGTACTCCCACTTTCCATCCGCAATTTCAACTCAACTCAAGATATTTTCCTAGGATTCGCCTCCGGTCTGATCCCACATCCTCCCAAAGTCCAGCTGTAGAAATATTACAAACCATCACGCTACCCCAACTCATACATGCACGCTGCCGACCTTAAAGCAAAACACATTATCATTATTATTACCATTATTATTATTATTATGATTATTATTGTTATTATCATTATTAGCTAAGCTACAACTCTAGTTGGAAAAGCGTGCCAACAGGAAAAATAGCCCAACGAGGAAAGGAATAAAAAGAAACAGATAGAATAGTGTGCCTGAGTGTACCCTCAAGCAAGGGAACTCTAACCTAAGACATTGGAAAACCATAGTACAGAGGCTATGGCACTACTCGAGAATAGAAAACAATGTTTTCATTTTGGAGTGCCCTTCTCCTAGAAGAGCTGATTACCATACTTAAAGAGTCTCTTCTACCTCATGGCAATGATAGTATAAATAGTAATCCAGATCAGCTAAATCCCATTACTTTCTATCTACTAAAAGTGAAGGATCGTAAAAATATTTATCAAAAATACTGTAGATCAAACAGCGCCCAACAACTACTGTTAATTCACAACATTTAGGCAAGAAGGACCGAGTTGAAGGAAATACAAGAAACAACCAATGAAAATTTTCCTTTTCCAATTGTTCAAGCATCAAAACTGGAAAATCAGCATTGGTCTCCTCAAGGAAAATAGCTCACTAATTGCTTTATAACTTATACAAATATTCCTATCTTATCTATCAATATTGATCCCCCAAAATAAAGTTTTACATAAGGGAGATCTATGATGCCCCAGAACTTGAATGTGAACCCAACCCAACTCCACGATGTGCAATAAGCTTCAAGATAAGTGGATAAGACTTTCTTTACCACCTTGGCCATGGCAAATCAATTTGACCTTCAATCAAACATACGAAGTATCAGCCAATGAGTAACAATCTCAACCAACCCAAGTCCTGTTAGGGGTCACATATGGCACTTTTCTCAGAGCTATTTATTCTAATAATTCCGATTATGATACTGATAGCAATGTTGAGCTTATCGATGTCTTTATTTCCTAACAATTTTTGCATTGCAGTCGTATCAGCTATTCTATGTAGTATTTCCAGGGTCACCAAGAAACAGAGTCCTTGAATGCAAAAAGATTTGGACTCATTTTGTGCAACAATGAAAGACTGTAATTTTTATTTCAGATGGATATAATAGTATAACACTATACATAGTAAAAGACCTATACACTAACGTGGTTTACTCGTATTGATAAAATCATTGTAGTGTTAACTTGGATACTGATATATGTTTGTTAATAAGGATAATTATAAAATACTCCTCATTAGACTAAATAAGATAAAATCAGTTCAATTTGTAGACAATATACAAAAGTTAATAGAGATGAAAACTTGGATGATCTCCCTTAACTTGATACAAAGAAGGCAGTGAAAGCATTCAGCCTAAGCACAACAACATAAAATATCTACACATTCACATGATTTAAAACTTTATTATACATTCATCTACCAATACTAATTACAACCAGGAAACATGGCCCTTCAATTCCTACTTAACCTTGGAATAAATACCAGACGTTAATTTTGAATAATGAATAGAAGTATGCAATGAACTCTCTCTCTCTCTCTCTCTCTCTCTCTCTCTCTCTCTCTCTCTCTCTCTAGTGCCGTGTGACTGTTATACGAGGAAATTGGTTTAATGATTGCAACTACTAATTATACTTTCCCTAGCTTTCTCTCTCAAGGGGTAACTTGTGAATGTTATAAAATATCAATCTATGAATTATATGAATCATCTCTCTCTCTCTCTCTCTCTCTCTCTCTCTCTCTCTCTCTCTCTCTCTCTCTCTCTGAATGATGCGTACCGTGTGATTGTTACACAATAACATTGGCTTAATGACAAATTGCAAATTATACTCTCTCTCTCTCTCTCTCTCTCTCTCTCTCTCTCTCTCTCTCTCTCTCTCTCTCTCTCTCTCTCTCTCTCTCCACAGTTTTTGCCACCCGTATCCACACAGGATACACCAACAATAGAAAATCCGCTAAGCCAACGCCCATTTTCAGACTAAGCCCGTTACCAGTGGGTGGGGGCAGAATTGAGGAGGGGGGGGGGGGTGTTTGAGGATTAATCTGAGAGTTCATTTACAGTTACAACAGTCATATCACTAAACTGTTTTCGTAACGTCTCTGACCCGAAGCAAATGATGTCATGCGAACAAATAGCATATTGAGCGGGATTCTGATACCGATCGACAAACAGATAGATAGATAATTTGACTTAATCTTTTCCCCTCTGGTCAACCACCCACTGATGTATGAGTGACAATCACACGTCAGTTATTATCATTCCCCTGACAGATGAATGTTCATAATTACTATCATTATAAGTAATTTATTGTATATGGAACATTTCTTAAAAATGCTTCCATATGCAATTTCCATATCAGGTTTTGACATTAAGTGAAGCATCACTAAAAGTAGAAATCCTTCATGTTACAATTTCAGTAACTATCGAACCTAAATAAAGATGTCTCCATCGAATTTAACTTCTAACAATATACAAACCAAATGTTAGTTTGTTAAATGACCAGAACGCTCAAATGAATACTACGTGTGTTTCAACACTTCATTTCGCTTATTGTTCTAAAAACTAAAATTCAGCCAACAAAACGCCGCACTGGTCACATAGTGTTTAGGGTCGGCCGTCCCAGTTTCCGCTCACGGGTGCTTGACCTATATCCTTCCTTTCATTACCTTTTTTTTTTCAGTATGTACATGCATTTATATTATAGGGTTCCATTGCCACTTTTTACGCGAACTTACGAAATTTCTAGAAAGCGTTTCATTTCTCGAAATTTATAGTATAAATTTTTCTTTCTATTTATTCAAATGCAAGGGAAGGACAACAAGAACTTGCATTTTTTCCAATGTACGTACATGTATATTATTGTTTTTTACAATCAGATGTTATGAGCAATAGACAGGATTTCAAAGCTAATTATCAAGTTTTACTGTTCTTACTCAAAATTACAGAAGAAAAGTAGCGTTAATTCTATATGGTACCTAACCTTGGAGCAATTTTCGTGTAGCCATTAAATTTCAAGAGAGACAACTAAGCTCGAAACATCACAAAACCTTTTCTCTACTTGAGAAAAAACAGATAAAAAATTGTATTGTTCACATTCTTCACTGTCACAGTCACGTTAAAGAAACCTTCTCAGGATTCAAAAACAAAAAATGTTACCTGATAAACAACTGGAAAATATGAACTAAAATATATATATATATATATATATATATATATATATATATATATATATATATATACACATATACATATATACATATATATATATATATATATATATATATATATATATATACATATATACATATACATATATATATACATATATATAAATATATATACATATATACATATACATATATACATATACATATATACATATATACATATACATATATATATATATATATATATATATATAAATATATATATATATATATAAATATATATATATATATATATATATATATATATATATATATATATATTACGTGATCAACAATTGAATAAAGTAAAATATGAACTAAATCTATATCAACTTTACCAATATATCCTCATTACAGAACACGCACTTAACACTACAATTCAGCCAGCATAGATTATATATTGCTCTATGCCACTTCTAGCGTAAATAAAGGTAACGTTAAACAGACTTACTCATAATCAATGGACGTCCATTATTTTAGTCAATAATACATCACAAAGAAACGCATGACACTTTGTATATCAAATTTAAAAATTTAAATATCTTTAAAATATTAGTTTATCCTCTGAAAGCACCAAGAAGAAATTAACCTCTACGAGTAATATTGCCTCAATAAGGTCTGCATCACAAGTGAAAGCCGCCTTTGTTATATCTCTATTCAGATTTAATGAGGCCATTCTCACGTAAATAACTTGCACGAAAGAGCTTCGGCGATAGAGTACATATAGAGACCTCATTTAATTCATAATGCAAAGGTAATAATTACTTCATATATGGCACTTTAAACACTTTCTATCATTATGCAGGTGATTGTCTAACTGCTCAAGTTACCACTGAACTCTATTGCTACTTTACGAGTTATCTAATTTGAATATAAATAAATATTAGTATCTACTTATTTATCGAATCGATGACACTAAAGGATTTTAACTAGAGGATATATATTCATTTCATGTAAATATTACGTGAAGGTAATCTTAAATGAACTCTCAGAGTCTAATTACCACTGTAGCTTGAAATATAGCGTCCTTTGTCCCTGAGCACCACTCCAAGGATTAAATAACGTAGCAACAGTAATGTGTGTTGTAAATATAATCTTCACCAATTACTGCTAATAAATCACACCACGCAATTACGTGTACATGTTTCACAAAGTGTTAAAAGTAATAACTTCATTGTGAGAACTAAGCTACGCTATTTGAATGTAGCTGTTGTTCTTGAAATATTCTATTTTAATTATATAATACTTCTAAATTATTTCTTTATTTCTTTTCCTCACTGGGCTATTTACCCCATTGGAAACCTTGGGCTTACAGCATCATGCTTTTCCACCAACTCGGGTTGTAGCTTAGCTAATAATAATAATAATAATAATAATAATAATAATAATAATACTGTTTCCCCATTACACTTAATCCAAGAAAACCAAATGCACAGACAACTTCCTTAACATCAGTTGCTTCATCTTACATAAAAAGGCTGCTTGGTAAGTTCCTTATTACTTACAGTAAATTCAGTTAGGCTGTAACCGACTAGTCATAGAAATGGCCCATGGCAATGTTGTTATTTCTCAAGGATGCCAAGAAATAAAATTATAGCATAGAGTAAAATATAAATAGACACACAAACATTTCAAACATATTTACATACATACACATACACATTCAAACACACGCACACATATACTGTATGCAGATAATATATATATATATATATATATATATATATATATATATATATATATATATATATATATATATATATATATATACACGAGAGAGAAACAGATACGAATAAAGTCAACACAATCACCAAACGCTAACTTCATAAGCGTCACTGCAAGTTAGGCAACAAACATCTAAAGCCTTAAGCCATTGCACGGAGAGGAAGAGAAAGAAGAGAGAGGGGGAAGAGATCTGAAGGACTTGTGACGATAGGAAGGAATGCAAAAAAGTCGAAGGATGAGAGGGAGAGAGAGAGAGAAAGAGAGTGGAAGGAGGAGGAAGGTTAAACTAACGGTTGGGTGCGTAGTGACAGGGACTCGAGGATAATGAGCAGCCTTTCCGGACCAGTGCCATTCTGACCTTGTTACTCGTTATAACTAATACTAATCAAACCTAACATCCCACCATGCCTGGTCTAATTCGTCAATGGTCGTTCGGCAATTTATAATGCATGTGCCAGACAGCCCTTTAGTAAGGGCGGTGCGAGATTAATGAATGCCGTCTGAGGAAAACTATTCATTTCCAGCAGCAAGATACTTCTCCACACCAGTGATTCTTTAAACTTCTTGGCTCTTTAATATAGTTTGTTGATCCTCTTAAAAAAAAAAATCTGTAAGGGCATTTAGGTAATACGAAGAATTACCAATGCTTCAAGAAGTGGTTAATGTTACTGATATTTCTTTTATTAACTGCAATGGCTTTTAGGTAATTTGTGGAATTATCAAAATATTTAAAAAATGGTTAGTGCCACAAACACTTACAGGAAGGCCGATTCCCGGCCACCCCCCCCCCCCTTTTTTTTTTCCTTCGTTCCTTGCCACTGGAAAATGAAATAACATAAAAACTGCTATCATCAATGCTATGCTATTTTACAAATAAAATTAATCAACTCCTTTTCTTTTAATCAGTCTGTATAGAGATGAACAGATGGCACCGAGATTTACAAAGAATGTAAATAAAACTGAAGGATTCTACTTTTCATAACACGGTGAAAAGAAAGAGAACATGTGAAACCCCCAGGTAAATTATAAAACCTTTTTTTATGGGATTCCACATAAAAAAAAAAAACTGTTCTGGAAAAAAAAAATCCTGGGATCCTTCCCACTTAAACTTACGAGCATAATCACCCATTCACTGGTAATTACATGGCGTAATACGTACATATTGCAACGAATTAGGTGGTAACACCCATAATCATGAGTACTTTTTTTGCAAGGCCACCTAACGGCGGGTACAGATTACTAGTTCAACATAACCGAAATTATATAAACGTATAAACATGGTCACCCTCACCTCTCGCTAAGTATCACGCATTATGAAATAATAAGCAAAATACATTATGGTTTTTGTTAGCTCTCTGGGCTGATAAGTCGCACTCCCCGAGGTCCGGTTTGTTTCTTGTTTTAAAATAGAAATTAATTAAAAGATATACTAGTTTACTCCTTTCTCAAAAAAAAAAAAAAATAGTAGACATTAGTCCTTCCTTATAAAAGATTTCAAGGACGTGGTAGACATGAGTCTTAGAATAGTTTATATCAATACATCATCCTTTTGCGTTGAATTTCCCTGGGGTATAAATATTTGCCCTAATAGTTAATATCAGATAATGCGTAGTCAAAAAGGGGATACCATTTAGAAAATTTTTAAAGCGAATTAATCCAGTAGATTTCAAGGAAATGTACAATTTTGACTGTGAGCTTACGATTGCCATTTCCCATAAAACCAGAGTTCCTCAAGCACAATTACATAAAACTAAATTGTTCAAATTCCGCTGTTCTTTGCCTCCCTGTGTTTCCTGAACTAGGGAACTCTTCTTCAATACCTCACCCGAGAAGACTATGAGTTTATGGTTTGTCCTTTTTGTCTGTTTGTTAGCAGGATTAATCAAAAGGCTACGATGATGTTCACAAGAACTTCATTAACGATGGGCCATGTTAATTTGTAGAATTTGACCAGTGTTTGGACAGAGGAAGCCATTTAGCATCATTGTGTAAAGGAATCCATGGTGGACGGTAGAAAAAAAAAAAAAAAAGTGGGAATGAAGGTGGGTGCAACCAGGGCCGAAGAGTCTGCAAAATCCCTTCAGTAATGTCTACAGTGTACACCTCAAGTATATTGACGGTACTAGACAACAATACCCCACTTTTGTGAGATAGTTTGCCATGTATATTCCGCCAAATGATTAGAATTTGGGAGAGATAAGAATGGAACCTTTGGGAAGAAAGGGTCACTTTAGGGATCAAATTGATCTCGGCTATGGCGGAGGTTTATAGTTTACGGAAGCACTTTTAGGTATAGTGTATTTTCTTCAATTACCGATAACTATGACTGTAAAATTAGATTACTACTTAATTGCGTTTGCAGTGATTTTCACTACTCAGATACTCAACGATTTCTTTCAATAAATATCATTTCTCACTTGTACTTAAGTGCATGTCACTTTCGTGTACATTAGAAATTGCTAAGAAATACAAGAAGGTTAATAACTCCAAAGCATTTGTCAGCATTTATTGTAGCAGCTCCCTGGACAGAGAGAGAGAGAGAGAGAGAGAGAGAGAGAGAGAGAGAGAGAGAGAGAGAGAGAGGAGTACTCTTGTATACAATTCTAAATAAAGGCAAACCAAGACATGAAAAATTACTTTCTAATGATGCTTTGAAAACAAGAAACCAAAAGCCAAGACAAAGAAAAACCTCCAATTCCTAAGTTTCATTGTTACGGAGTAATTGAGGGAATAATCGGTCTATTTTCTTCGTGGTTGAAGAACGCCATTTCTTTAGTACGCCCATCACTTTCAGATCCGCCCGTGCAAGGTAACCCAGCCGCCGCCCATGACACACGCCTACCCGCGTGATCTTCTTCGTTCACACTGACGGAACTTTGGTCGTGTTACTGGGTGTTGTGTTTAAGAAAAACCAAAGACGCTACGCATTTCCAATTCCAGAAAGTATGAACTTGTACAGAAACTTCATACAAATTGCAAAATAAAGAAGGCCTACGTGAAGCTATTATCTCTCCTCTATTATTATTATTATTATTATTATTATTATTAAGCTACAACCCTAGCTGGAAAAGCAGGATGCTATAAGCCCAAGGGCCCCAACAAGGAAAATAGCCCAGTGAGGAAAGCAAACAGGAAAAATAAAATATTTCAAGAACAGTAACAACATTAACGTTACTTTCATTATAACTTCCAGAATCTCAAAGAAAACGCATTACCTCGACAATGCAAATTCAATACTAGAAATCTATCACAATAATAAAAAAAATTCATCAGTTCGTCGAGACTAATTCATAATCTGTATTGGAATTCGATACTTTTTTATCTTTGGTCATTTATCCGATTACAGCATTTTTTTTTTTATTATTCCTGTTACCGTTAGCTCATTAAATTGCCAAAACATACATACATACATACATACATACATACACACACACACACATATATATATATATATATATATATGTATGTATATATATATATATATATATATATATATATATATATATATATATATATACGTATATAAATCATACACTATTAAAACACGATATATATATATATATATATATATATAGAGAGAGAGAGAGAGAGAGAGAGAGAGAGAGAGAGAGAGAGAGAGAGAGAGAGAGAGGAGAGAGAGAGAGGGGGTGGAGAACTAAGTCATCAAGGGATAAAGACAAAAAAGAATCAGGACTAAAGACAGCTCATATCAGGTGGCCTCCGTCAACTTCCGGGTGATATTTTCAATCGCGTTGAGCATGCGAGAACTTCATTAAGATACACTTTGTTCCAATTCTAAAGCCTTGCTGACAAGTTCAATATAATACGTTCGTGTTCTTATGTTGAAAAATAATTAGAAAATCATTCTCTCTCTCTCTCTCTCTCTCTCTCTCTCTCTCTCTCTCTCTCTCTCTCTCTCTCTCTCTCTCTCTCGACAGCGTTGCTATAAGCAATTATTTATTATGAATTATTATTATCGCTATTATTACTAGCTCAGCTACAACCTTAGTAAGAAAGGCAGGATGCTATAAGCCCAAGGGCTCCAACAGGGAAAAAACAGGCCAGTGAGAAAAGGAAATAAGGAAATGAAATCAACTACACGAGAAGTCATATATCACGAATATTTGCATCACAATGTGTTCTGCATTCAGGAGTGACCAAAATTTTAGTTGGGAAAGGCAATCTAGAAAATTTACCTACGAATAAGTGCCACTATTCTTTACTTTCATACTGCATAACTAATTCTTTGCTACTAGATTCTTTCTGTATAGCTTTTATTTTGTAGATTGTGGAAACGTAGGGTTCTATCACATACTTTTATAATTTTCATTTATCATCAATTATTGTTTCCACTCAAAAATATCTTTTAGGATAGGGCGAAGAAAACACCCCTCCCTGCGTACCTAGATGAAGAGGTCTCTTATTAACTAAACTCACAAAACTAAAATACAATTGGGATTATTTCTAACACGAAACGAATTTAACAAAATTGTACGATTCAACCACGGTCCAGTTCTATTTGCACCGTGGTTTTAACATAAAGTTTCAGCCTGCAGTAAGTATCTACAACAACAAAAGAATTCATTATGTCCTCACACTAAAATCAAATACTTTGAAACACAATAAAACACACAGATATAACCTCCAGTAACTACTAGTAGTTACGTGCGTAAGTGTGAGCAGGACCCACTTTACAGCTAAGCACTGTCCCAGCATATTATGAAGCAACGAATTATTTGTCATCAGGAATGCTATGCTGTTATATCAGAGAGAGAGAGAGAGAGAGAGAGAGAGAGAGAGAGAGAGAGAGAGAGAGAGCACGACTGTTTACCATTTTCTTATAACGAACCGTGAGCCGGAATACAACCAACAATACAAAATACGAAACAATGGCTCCCTCTATTATATTCCAGTTAACGGACTCACCTACATATAGGAATGTCCCGCTGACCCCTCTTTCTCTCTGTCTCTTCTCTATATCTCTAGCGTAACGAATTGCATTAAATCATAATCCCAGTGCCTCCTGCAAAAGAGATGAGCAAGGCGCAACTGTAGAGGCAAGAAAACAATAAATTCAGTGAGGACGAAACCGGTTCTTTTCATTAGTAATTCAACAATAAAAGTTGCATGAGCTTCGAAGAACAAAGCAATCAGTCACAGCGTTTTTCCACTACAAATGAGGGGAGTAATGGCGGAAAAAAAAGAGGGTTTTCTGACATCGGCCCTCCCTTTCAATAGACACCCACCAAAATCATGTCCTCTTAACATGCATGAGTCAAAGCACATTTATGTGGCGCACTAATCATTCTGGGTATGACTAGTTATGCTAACCGTCATTTGACGTTTCGGATTCGTGCTCCAGTTAATCTAGTTTTTCCCTAATATCTCGTTATTTCCTAATTTTTATTCCACATTGTTCGAATCTTTTCTTAGCTCTGTTTCTGCTCGAGATGATTAATGATAAATTTGAAATTTATCAGGTTAATAGCCCATTTGGTTGTTTTTTTAAAAATGTCAAATACTCAAATGATAACTATAATGTTATAAAGGGTAATAATCACTATAACGGCAATGCCAATAATAATAATAATAATAATAATAATAATAATAATAATAATAATCTGACTTCTACTAAAGGCATCACAAGGATTCCCAAAATTTATACTTTATTGTTTTAATACTTTTGTTATATATCATAACTCGTAGAACTCATACAGTGCCAACTGTGAATGTTTTCGTTTAATGAACACAGCTGTCAAATGTCATAATAATAAGGCATACGATGCTCATTTGACAAAACCATTTCTACAAGAGAAGTTATTGAGTTCAAAATAAAAGTCACGATACAAATATATGTATGGGAATCCTAACAAATAATATTGACAGAAATGCTGCAAAAAAGGAGAATAAAAGAGTACACGAAACCTTATAATTATTCAAGGTACTATAATACTTTCGTTGTCTTGAACATTAACAAATCCATCTTGTGTATCATATCTCTTTTCTTCACTAGGCTGTTTTCCCTGTTGAAGCCCTTAGGCTTATACACCCTGCTTATCTGACCAGGGCTGTAGCTTAACTAGTAATAATAATAATTTAAGTCGTTAAATAAACATAATAGTTAATAATAATAAGCCTACAAGAAAAGAGAACACGCAAGATTCTATTCATCTTAAGAGACATTGATCCAGATTATCCGACGGCTCACGATAGGGCCAATCTCCAATCATCATAACATTACAACTTTTTAATACAAGCGAATCGGAAGCTTCAAAACGAAGGACACCAAAGACGAAGGTGTTACTTTGCTATCTTATTAATGTGAACGACCAACCACCGTACAACACCCTACATAACATCGGGTCCCATAATTCGGGTCTTTGTCCTTTATGGCAAAAATGAAATTAAAGTATTTTCGGGATTAAATTTCCCAGCAGCGTATTGTTGATACTTTTATTTCAGAGTCATTCAAACAACAAAACCAGTGAATATATTCCGGTAACTCGACACATCAGAACAATTTCGTCTTTCAAAAAAAAAAAGAAAAGAAAAAAAAGGATACAAATAATGAAGTCATGCTAAACTTAGAGAGAGAGAGAGAGAGAGAGAGAGAGAGAGAGAGAGAGAGAGAGAGAGAGAGAGACTTGACTTTGCGTAAAATGTCATTGCTATGGTCTGCATAATAGAAATCGAAGCGATAAGGAATAAGTTTGAAATACTTAAATATATTTTCCTAGGAATTAAATAACGAGAAAGCCGAAAATAAAACAGATAAAAACTATAAACAAAATGTACAGATGAGAGGAGCAAATGAGTGCTGTGTGCGAGGCGAGGAAAGTCAAACAAATGGAAGATGTTTCATAAAAAAAAAAGAAAAAAAGAAAAAAAATGATGAAGACCGAGGAGAAAAAAAAAGGTCGAGAAACGTAGGATTTCGGGATACTTGAGATAATGGGGCGGACGCACCGAGTCGGCAAACATCCTTGAAAGGATCATGAAAAACCAGAAAATCCTTCAATGTTTACTCTAGAACTCTGTTTTACTCCCATTGTTCTTCGTCGCACTTTGAAGACACTTCCCCAGACATTTGGGAGACTTAAAAGGCGAGATGTGTTGAAAAAACGTCAGAGGAATAATAGTGAAGAAGAAATACTTTAGCTTCGAATTGCACCCTTGCTCTTAATGCTTTTAATTGCCACGATTAGAATAAACCTTGAAAATATGAAGAGTATACGAAAATGCAAGATTATTTTAAAGATTCTCTTTTACTGAAATTATTAACTTCACCCATTTTCCCACCATAAAAATATAGAAGGATTTACAGTATATGCCTTTTTTGGTAAAGTTTATATAACTCCCTCAAATCTGTTCAATATTTTTGTTAATCTTCAGCTCCAACTATTGCTAATGTCACTAGAAAATCCAATTAGGGTCTGATTACCGCTTGATCCTCCAACACTTAGCAATTAAACATCAGAATAAAAAGTTAACATGTAAACACGCATAATCTCTGTGAGCTAACGATGCTTTTTTTTTTAATAATAGCCAAGCTACAACCCTAGTTGGAAAAGCAGGTTGTTATAAGTCCAAGGGCTCCAACAGGACAAAATAGCCCAGTGAGGAAAGGAAATATGGAAACAAATAAACTACAAGAGCAGTAATGAATATGAAATATCTTAAGATCTGTAAAAACGTTAAAAATATATCTGACACATAACCTATGAAGAAAAACGTATCTCAGCCTGTTCAACATAAAAACATTCGCTGCAAGTCCGAACTTCCGAAGTTCCAATGATTCAACTGCCCGATTAGGGCACAGCTGGAATAAAACTTATAGAATAATGTATAGTATTGAGCATTATGATGAAAAAGACATGAATGTTGGAATTAACTGCATACATAGTACTACGTGCAGATCTGGGTAGATCTGAATGCAAAGGATGGTCAGAACTATGACAAATCTTATGCAACACAAGAGTTTTGTACTGCGAAAATTTTGGATTTTCTCAAAACATATTACAGATAAAGGAATGTATTGTATTAGGCAGTGATGACTTTAGTTGCTATTTTGCAAGATTATACTACTACATCTGTCAATCAAAAACGGAAAAGAATTGTTCTGGTGTACATTAGAGAAACTGATATGGTTCCCACACAAAGGAAACTACATTTGTATCTCAATCTTATTAAGCATTTGAAAAAAAAAATCCGCACAATATGAATTTTCTTGAAGACACTGTGTTTAGATTGAACCACACCTACATCTGGTATTCTTCTCGCTGTCACAAAATTAAGATTTGAAAAAAAAAAAAAAAAAAAAAATATGCGAAAATTTTTGTGACATTGATTTTTCTTATTCACTTCAACATCTTCTAGTATCAAGATGCTCATCTTTGACTTCCCTCCAAAATTTATCAATGCAAAGCTTAATTACACGATCTCTTGAACAGTTTCTTTTCATGATATTTATATATTATAAAAATAATCGCCAAACTTAACAGTAATAATAAAAGTTGCCATTCATTAAATCACAGTAGAATAATGACTATGACAAACAACTAACCAAGATAAGGATCTCTAATGCATTTATTCTACATATCAATAAGTAATAAGGTTTATACCTCACTGAATTACGGAAAATGTCAGTTGACCAGATAAAAACAAATCAGTTTTGAGCATTTAGCACAGAAGGGCGGATTTTCTATTTAGGCGTCTTACAAACACACCCATCCGATAATCTCTCAGCTTCTCACGACCTGCGCTTCTCAAATGTCACATTTCCATCTAGATTTATAGCCAGATATTCATTTACCTAACCGTAAGGTCTTTCTGGTACTTGGTGTCGTGGGGCAATATGTAAATTTCCTAAAATTTTACGAGGAGAAATGTACACAAATGAAACTCAATCCTCATGAAGTGCTTAAATGCCTCTAATCGCTTACAAGTTATTTATACCATCAAAAGTGGGTTCCCGTAACACTCGTAAATTACGATTTCCTTCCTAAAATTCCAAAGTAACAACCCATGCATATAATTATTCTATGCTATCCATACTTTACGGTATTCAGTTGATAATTCCACATTCTCCAAAATCTTTTGTTATTTACACTCAACGACCTGATGAATATTCTTCCCGCATATACGAAAATCTTTAGTGAAAAAAAATTTGGTTCATTAATAAAATTACATTTAATTGGCATATCCCACCATTAAAGAGTGGCTATCATTTACACTAGCTCTTCTTTTCTATATAATCATAAATACTTGAGGCAGATGGGAATATTCTCAGCTAATGAAAGCATCGAAAATAAAAGATTACATAATCACAAATCCTATAGTAATTATTTTTAATGAGGCGCATTTGCACTGACTCGCAGGGGTGCCCTCTTAGCTCGAAAATTTTTCCTGATAGCTGATTGGTTAGAATAATTTTGTTCAACCAATCACCGATTAGGAAACTTTTCTGAGCTAAAAGGGCACCCCTGTAAGGTCAGTACAAATGCGCCTCATTAAAAATAAATAACTATAGAACAGAAGTTACTCGTGATTTTTCAGAGTAGAATTTTCGTAAAAATCAATTAATCAAATAAGTAATGGGAAAAGTTCTAGGTCAAAATACCAACAAACAAATTGCTAGCATATGGGATATCTCTTATTTCGAAAGCAGATGAATCTTTTAATTTAAGAAAAAAAAAATAATAATAATAATACATTTCAAATAAATGGTATTATCGGTGTCCTTGAAATGCTCATGTTATGATGCAAACGAGACACGCGACCCAGCACGGAATACTAAGGCATCTCGAAAGAGTGAGAGACAGGTTGCAATGATTTATTTCCATGCCTGGCGTGTGTCTTTGATTGGGTTATCTTTCACGAGATTGTGCACTGTATGACGTGCAGTACTTGCCGGTCCGCAACAGATTTCTGCATTAAACTGATTGCATGTCCCGCCAGGGATGAAAAATGGTTCATAAGGAACGCCATCTAATATCATTAACTAAATTGCAATTCAGCCATTAAATATTTTTTCAGTAATTGATCAAAGGGTCTTGTGATAATTGGCATTGTCTTTATGCGAAATATTGCATGAGGAACTCGTCTAATATTAAAGCATAAAAATTAATGCGAGAGGTGAATGTCGTGTGCCGTAGCTTTATGCATTAAGCTAATTAGATATCTAGTCGGGACTGAAATGGCCATACAACAAAACACCTAGTACGAAACGCATCAAATAACATTAATGAAAATTAAATTGCCAACATACGTGACAATCACCCAATACTCACTTTCGTCAGTTGTAAACTTCATCATAAATTACGTATAACAAAAGCCTTACATGCCTGCATCGCCTTGAAATACCTCACTGCGCTGGTATCAGGCCACAAGATATACATCCTTCATACAAAAAAACACGAGACGTCATCAGTCACATCACGAATTGACCTGCTTCATATAAACTTTGTAGAAAGACCAAAACAACATAAATAGAAATCTTATCCAGCGAGATACAGATCGATGTCAAAGGTCGTAAAGTCACAAACGTTGTTTTGACACGACAAGTAGAGGCGATCAGCCAGGGGCCAAGGTTTCACGAACTAACTCCCAAGTAAGGAGAAAGAGAAAGCCCATTCGAATTCATAATACGGATATAGGGGATCCTGAATTCGACTTTTTTTCTACCTTTCAACAATTTTAGAAATTTAGGAGAACTGCAGCATCAATGAGTAAATGGAAGTTTAGATGAATGAATAAAAAATCGTAAGTGGCATAAACTAAACACTGCATTAGGTAAATAAATAAAAGAAAAACAATGAATAAATATATAATGATGGTAAAATTTAATTCTTAGTTTTATGTCAATAATATTCCTCGAATTACCATTAACGAATGCCTGAAATTTTCTTCAAACCAAGTGGCAAAATTTCACACATGGTTACCTAATTCATACCCACATCCACATTTCGGAAAGGGGTTGCTCTAGAAAAGATAGACTCTACTCTCCTAACAAATGTGTTACGTGCTATAAAGAATAATTACAAGAATTAATATCAATATTAAAATAAGGAAAATGGCAACTACGAATGGATGACAAAAAAAAAACCCTAAACAATTCACCATGTTAACAATATGTTAATATATTACTAAATCATTACTGTACTAAGGCAACTTGAAAACAATGGCGAGAAAAACGTACATTTATATCATAAAACTGCGGCTAAACCACACTTTACATTACTCTACTAATACTTCAATTTCCAACTGCCCTCATTCTTCTTTACCCATCTTCCCTATCAGCTAAAAAAAAAAAAATCAAGATAGATTTTCCCGTCTTTATGTGCAGCCGTTCAGGTGCTTGAAAGATGACGGAGAATGCTATTGACTTTAGCTTGAAGCTGAGGTGAATGAGGATGGTGTAACTGATGCCCTATGGTCGACATAAACATGTGGATGTACGAATGTGAACCGTCGAGAAAAATAAAGTATCTAATTTCAATATTCCCTTTTACGCATAAAAATTAAGTTAATGATCAGGTGTCCCCCCCCCCCCCACAAAAAATAACTATATAATATGATCAAAAGATAACCAATGAAATAAAAATAAGGATACAAAATACCAAGTACCTCTCAATGGAAGGGAATATAAAGCTAAAACATATGTCATATGAGTAATACTTTCCACAGAAGCGATCAGCACAGTAGAAATATTAAGGGAAATTCCAATTCGTTGACAGTATTACGTTATTACTTATGATTCGTAATTTAGGGCAGATCACTGATTTCAATTACATTATGATTCACCATATTTCTGTGAATGATGCTTGCACAATTTTCTACTTATCAACAAAGCTTTCTGCTCTGTACTTAAAATTCCCCTTATATAATGCATCATTTCTAAAAAATAATTGTAATAAAATAAAAAAACCGTTATTATTACAGGATTGATTTAAGGAAAATAGTAACCGTAAACAAATCAAAGCGTCAAAAACTTTAGGTGTATTTTTCTAGGCCTGAAACTATTTGTGATATTGATACCTTATCACTTTCAGAATTTCTACAAGTACTGGCATAATTTATGATATATGCAGTAAAAAATTAGCCCGGAGCTGGGGCCTGTGAGGCTATTCAGCACCTAAATGCAATTCGGAGAAAACTCTGCTGTAACAATGCTGTAAAAATCAGAAGAGGCTGGACAGCAGGATAGAAGAAAACAAGAACAGTTTTAAAGGTCACTTATAAGTGACTGAGACAAGGGACTGGACAATGCCTAGAAAACGACCATAAATACTATGACAGGCAACCAAGGCCCATCTCCACCCAAGCTAGAACCAGGGAGGGTCAAGCAATGGCTGCTGATGACTCAGCTTGTAAACCTAAAGGATTGTCAGGTTGCAGAAACTACTACAGTAGAATCTATGTAGCTTGGGCGGGCCTCAAACTCTCTTCCAACAGGTTGTGGTAAAGGGACATTTCCGAAAGGCTACAAAAGTAGGACGAAGGTAAAGAATATAAAGCAAGTGTGGGTAGAGGCCAACAGTCGCGGCAAAGAACCTTAATAAATGCATGCAGTGCACCCCATGAGGTGCACTAAAGGCACCCACCTCCAACATGATAAGTAAATCTCTGCACTATTATACAAACATTTATAAGGATATAAAAATTTGCAGGAGCTCTCACTCCCTCCGTCTTATCAAAACACACTTTACTTGGCATACTTTCACATGCATGAAATTGTCAACTTTCCTTGCTCCACTGCAAACTCTTTTTGTCTTCAAACTTTCTATATTCCGCATAACGTTCGTTTCCAATTTGTAGCCGACCTTATCGATGTTATCTTCCTTCAAATCATCGTCTCTCTTTCTCGCTCAACTTAGAATTCCTCTTTTTCTTCTCGTGGGAAATAAGGAAAGCTGGTGAGGCACACACTAGATTGGCGTGATGGGAAATTTCGATTTCGCAGATTCCAGGGGTGGGACCCAAAAGGAAGGGAAGTGTGGGAGGCCAGGAAACTGGAGGGCACTTCCTTGATGGTGCTCCACTTCTCTCTCTCTCTCTCTCTCTCTCTCTCTCTCTCTCTCTCTCTCTCTCTCTCTCTCTCTCTCTCTCTCTCTCTCTCTCTCTATCGGAAGATACTTCATTAATTAAACCTTGCGTCTCTTTACTTATATTGTTCTTTTTATTAACACTGATTTTTTATTGTTGCTGTGGTATATTCCCTCTCTCTCTCTCTCTCTCTCTCTCTCTCTCTCTCTCTCTCTCTCTCTCTCTCTCTCTACATAACAAGTTACATAAATGAATTTTTAGACCAAAAATAGGGAAGTAACGACACAAACTAAATTCATCTGGCCCACGATATCCACAACCCCACCCACTCCCCCAACCCACCCTCTCTCTCTCTCTCTCTCTCTCTCTCTCTCTCTCTCTCTCTCTCTCTCTCTCTCTCTCTCTCTCTCGCTTCCTGGTGTTTTCTAATGAACAACAAGTCTCTCTCGAAAAGTATTGGTCACGAGATCTTTTTTAGGTTACGCAGTTCACGACCAGCCATATTTCCATAACGGAACTAAAGTGATATTGATCATCGTTCAAGTCTGGACCCCCATTTAACCCGGCCTGTCACTTCGTTTCGCCACTTCCAAACTGATCGCTGGAATTCGCAATTTGATGTGCTCCAGAAAACAGCTTTCACCAATAATAAAAAAAGAAAATATTCATGGATTGATTTAAATCTTTAATGTACGAGAAATTTATGATATTACAAACTGGTCTGTCACACTTTGATGACCTAATATTCTTCGTTTAACTGTAAAACTTATTAATTTGAAACTGTTTGGACACAAACTCAAAACGTTTATTATATAAACAATTAATCTGTTTATTTCCATTCTTAGGTTAATTTTATCAGAAAAAAATTGCACAATGTATTTAAAGTACCTATGGGTTGCTCTCCAGTTATAAATTAACTGGGTTGTGAACATAGTGCTATTATTTTGAATTAGCCTTCCTCATCACCTCAAAATACCTTATTTCAAATATCACATATGCAAATCATATATATATATATATATATATATATATATAATATATATACATATATATATATATATATATATATATGCATATATATACACATATATACACGCATATATATACACACACATATATATACATATATATGCATATATATATACTGTATATATATATATAAATATATATATACTGTATATATATATATATATATATATATATATATATATATATATATATATATATATACATACTCTGTCTTTTGACAATATCAACAGACTTCGGACCTCTGTTTACCCATCAAAATCGTCTTAATTACAATAAGACCTTGAGTGTTCAGCAAAAAATGACAAAAAAAAAAAAACGAAAAAAAAAAAAAAAAAACGATCTGCTCCTAAAATCATGGACGGTTTTGAAAGGATAACATCATTTCCTACAAATCCCGAGAGCACACGTAACCCCTCCCCCGTTCCCCTCCCCAATGCCATCCTGATTCATCAGAAAGAGCAATAATTATGAAACACCACCCACCCACAGACAGAAGAATCGGATTACCAAGTCATGGTGTGTAGCTCCCATCAGTAACGCATGCATTTGGTTACGCTTGTATTTACCGACACTAATAACTCTGCAAAGGTTGCCGCATCTCTTCGGAAATAACTCGATTTGAGTCACTTCTCCCTCCCAAGTCTAAATTGACGGTCTCAATGTTTTGTTGATATTGCTAA
>NC_090746.1:21397494-21399994 GCF_036898095.1 Palaemon carinicauda
CTCGAATACATTAATGATATAGCCAGAATTTCAGCTGCTATTCCACTTTCTAAAAGACAATATTCACATTTTCAAATTAAAATCTTGAATGTTGGAAGAAGTAATTAGATGCAAAGCACAAAGAAAACAATAATAAGAAAAGCTTAAGGAGAGAAACTTGAGAGCCTCAAGCAAATGAATGCAACAACTGCAAGTCATGCTCTTGCAGATTCGGTAACAAAAAAACAACTCGAAGAGCAAACACTCACAAGAATTAATACATCTCATGAAGTCCTCTGCAACTGGGCTAGATACGTAACCACAGAGCCAACCGACAAAGAGATACGCCACGAAAATATTGAACAGATAAAGCGATAGTCATAGTTTGTCAGAATATGCAACCCACAGTTCCGGCTCTTACTAACTATAGTAAGAATCAGAGCGTTTAAAAGCACGCAGGAAGATTGATGGCAATTTACTCGTAAACAGACACCTCGGGGAAAAGATCTCGGAACCGTTATTCAAATGACGCCATTTGTGGACATTAGGCGTCCTAGCAATGGGTCTTCAAAATCTAGGTTTCTTAGTAGTTTTGGGGATGATCTTATTAATATTAATAATTGCTATAATAATAATAATAATAATAATAATAATAATAATAATAATAATAATAATTTCAATGTTTTATAATAATAACGTTAATAATAATAATTTCAATGTTTTATAATAACGTTAATAATAGTAATTTCAATGTTTTATAATAACGTTAATAATATTATCCTTTGAAAACGTTAATGGGATGTAAATCAAAGAATTTTGGGGTTTACATAAAGTTCGTGAACCAAAAAAGAGTAAACTTAATCTTATCACAAACTAGTTTATTTGGCAAAATTAAAACGAAGGGTTTAAGCAACAAATAAACTTATGTTTATCATTACGATACTCAAGAAATACAAAGAAAAATAGAACAATAACCGTACGAGTAAATGTATAAACAGTTATGTTTGTTGATGACAAACCGTTTAAAAAGTCACAACAATGACACAGCTAAAGCCATTATAAACTAATTCACTTTCAACATAATTAGAGCGAGACAGTGAGAGGGTGGAGAGTCTTAAGAATTTTCATCAAGTAATATTTCTTCAATTTAAATGGCATTAAAAAACCAAGTCATCCTATAACTGTTGGACTACGAATGAACTTCAAATCAAATTCGAATGCATCCAAGTAACGGTCATTAGCTTACTATTGTCTGTTTATTTCCATCATTTAAACAGTTTTCCGTTTTGTGTATATGAAAAACGTTTCGTATTAAAAAAGCTATGGCATCATCAATTCGCTAATTCATAGAGTCTCTTATCATCTGTATTCATATGAAATAAAAATAAAACTTTCTTTCTATTAACATCTTTTCGGTTTTCTCTACATAACCATATCCTTTTTTTTTGGGGGGGGGCATGTGTCAAGGGTTTTTTCCCATATCTAGAACTAGGCTATATGCTTTCGGATTTAAAAAAGCCTTTTAATATGGAATGGGTAAATGACTCCACTTACCATTACTGCTCATGGTCGCATCAAGAAGACCGAACGCCAGTAATTGTCACTCTTCTAAAGAGAGGAGCATCACTCAGATGCCCAAATCTACTTAATTTTCATCCTTAAAAGAAGGAAAATGAGTATGACTTGAAGAAAGAAGCAATACTCTTCTTAAGAAAGGTGATCAGTCATAGGAAAACACTTTTTTTAAAATAAATATATTCAAATTCAATAAAGATGATTTAACTCAAATTTTACTTCATACAGAATAAAAACATAAGGCCATAATGGAAGCAACTGAAATTATCATCCTTCAGAATATATGAAGATGAGTTTCTCAGAGAGAACAATAAAGGGACATTACGTAGATGTGGATAGAAAGGCAACACCGGTGAAAAGAAAAATAATTTAGAAATTATCACAGGGTAAATAAAAGAAATTGTGTAAAATGTGTACAATTTAAACTTCATAAGGAAGGCCGGCGAGATCGAGAGAGTACTAGGTTAAAGGAGACAAAGGTGTTAAAATGAAAGAACCCTAATATCCCAGAATATTTTGCTTTTCCGATCCTTCAATTTCAACTCTTCCTATATAAGATAAAAAAAAATTAGACTTTATATAATGAGCAAGAGTGTTCGATTTGCTGATTAACTTATTTAAATTTGCATTACAACAGCTATGGTCATCGACGACAATTCTCAAATGGTACCGTTGCAGTAAAAAAGGTAGTACAGGAGTAGTGTTCCTCCTAAGGGTTCTGTATAGGTATACATATGACTTTGTGGATATTGTTTGAGAGATGAATCCGGTAGTGACACATTTATGTCTTTTCATAAGCTTCTCCCACTGGGAGTAAATGCTTCTATTTCTAGAACTAATATTATGGTGCTTCAAAATTATAAAATGTGAAAAAGATCTCCCGACTCCATCGCAATCTATTTTCTTTCATTCTGAAAAATAATGTGCACACAGATAACAAACTAAC
>NC_090746.1:21402494-21477494 GCF_036898095.1 Palaemon carinicauda
CGAATCACTCCATCGTTTCTCATAAATGGATATAACAGAGCCTTAGGCTGGATAAAAAAAGAAAAAAAAACCAGTTGCATGGCTAAGACAGAACATTAAATTCGGTACAGAGAAGAAGAAAAGAGTATAACGATCGGTATCCCTTTATAACATTTTACAGTTGTCAGTCTTTTATTTTTCAAGCTTTTCGTGAATTGTGCAAAAAAGATAACTCGTTAAATTCACATATTGCAGGTCATGGACAAAACATCTAATTTATTTAACACTTTCTTACCGTGCAATATGATTAACAATCCCCACTCAATAATAAGTATTATTTTCATGAGGCGAATCATAATTGGCTCCCTCACAATTGAAACTCATTTATTCTTCTTTTTTATGCTTCCACTATGATGCTTGGGCTACATAAGGGCATACGTGCCCCGTCCCATTAACCTTTGTATTAAAAAAAGCTTGTCAATGAATATTTTATGACCCAACAGGTTCTGAGGCTTGCTTTCTTCTTGATAACTTAAACTGCATTAACGCTCAAAGCTGATATAGCATCTTGGTAGTTCACACACATTAGATCGGTAGAAAGTCTCGGCGACACCTTTTACGAAGTAAATAACAATGAAGACGACGCCATTAGGTAAAGGTGTGCAAAGGGAAAGCACAAGGTAAGGAGAGACAGAAAAGCAGCAGGTGGCTGCCGAGGTGCCTTATTTGGGGGAAGGGACTGCTGGAGACAAGAGAAAGAAGAAGAAGGGGCTTAAAGGAGGAAGGAACGGTAACTTACGAAAAATAAATAAACTAAAGGCCGAGTGATAAGGAAGATCAAAAGAGGAAGAAGATTAACGAGATGGACAGCAGAAGCAACAGCTACACGCAAGATAAAATGGGAAGAAGAAGAAGAAGAGAAGGCGCCAGGGCCAGGTTGGGAACCAAGGGATTCCACTTCAATTGCTTTATTTGCAGGTTGCATAGCCGAGGTCAGGCCGGTCACTTTCCCAAGGCCCATCCCTTAGAGAGTTCACAATTAAGTTAATTATTCAGCATATGCACTCCATTCGCTGTACCTTAAATGGCGAGACGTACTTCCCGGTAATAATACGGTGTTTACCTACAGTATGGCATGTTGATTGGAACACTGGAATCGACGTGAATAAATGAAAATAACTGGAATCATGTTTTCAACCTTAAAATCTTCAAATATCAAGAAAAATAAAGTAAATTAAAATTACGCTACCTAGAACTACAAACGTGTTAAGCAATCTTTACGAAAATGTAAAAAAAAACATATTAACTTTAATTTTCTTTCTACAAAATTAAATGAATATACTAAATTTACACACAGGGAATGTCAAAATCCATGCTGCTGAAAAACGTAGGCAATTCGTCGTTTCTACCACTTATGAAAAAAGACTATATCAAACAAATGACAATCTCTCTCTTAACCAGTTTCTTGTACGATGGGCGTCGGTTGAATCAACTCATGAATAATATGCAAAATCATTTTGACAATGTTTTACAATTAAATTCGCCATTTTCATTTATCACTCCTGGTCAAATGGATTTTTTTGGGGGAGGCGTAAAAAATTACACGCATCAATAAAACAGTTGGGGCATATTAATGTATCTCAAAATATGGACATGTATCATCTGAAAATCTATATGGAGGCAAATGTGATAATTATTTGCAACGAATTTTTAGCGTGGTAAAGCTTTATGCTATTATATACCTTTACGGAGACAAGAAAATCATTTACTCAATCTCTATTTGACGGTTTGAATAATTTACATAAAGATGGACAATGATTAGACTGGATCTGTGAGTTATGACCTTAAGGCTCAGCACTAGGGCATTCATTCGAGGTTACTCATTACTCATATGCAACTGACGAAAATCTGTGTAGTTACAGTGTGAAGTTACGAGGTTGGACAGTAAGATAAAAAAAAAAAAAAAAATACAGAGAAAAGAAGGCATAGCAGATGGAAGCCGAAAGGATTCTACAAAAAAAAAAAAAATAATAATAATAATAATAATAAATAAGTAAATAAAAAACAACGTTCAGTAATGCTTATTTGCATGTCTTGAGATGCACTAACGGCACTATTTCCCCTCCCACAGGGAATAATGAATTTTCCGTTTTCAAAAGGCTCCTTTAAGAAGGACAATCATTCGGAAGGACAACATACTATAGTCGATCCAACTGACGAGACTTAGACGGCACACATCTAAGGAGAAAATGAGCCTTTCATGTGTTTGTGAATAAAACCTACGCAAATCACGAAATGCGAAAAACGATTCCTGAATATTTTCGAACTGTCCTGACTCAGTAATTGTTCTAAGTATTTCGCGTTCATGGTTACCTGAAGCCTTTGTGAGTACTGCTGACCCTTTCTACATTGTAATATTGTTTATCTTATTGTTCTTATTTGATTATATAATTTTAGTTATATTATTGCCCGAAGAGCTTTGTTCCATATAGGCTTGGACTGAGTCTTTGTTGTAAATCTTTTGTATGCAAATATATTTTGTCCAATAAACATTATTATTATTATTATTATTATTATTATTATTATTATTATTAGAATTTAGCCCTTAAGCACTAAATCGTTCGCTTTCAGTTTTGATTTAATTATTTCCTTGGTTGTTGTTATATTTATTACATACAATCAGTTATTGATTATGTATTTTCAGTTTCAATTCTTGCTACATGTAACCTTAGTACAATTTCTATCTTCTTCTTTACCCTCCTTTATATATTCGCATTCTATTCGCTGGAATTTTGCTACGAAGCTCAAGGCCCCTTCTAGAACGTTTCCGAACCGTCAATGATAATAGGAGAGTGTCCTTTCATCTGTTTCCAGGTACGGATGCCTGCTTATAATATTATTATTACATTATACATCAAATATTTTCGAAATGATCTAATTTTATAGTTTGCGTGAATAGATTTGCCTTAACCTGAATAGGGGTTGATAAAAAAAATTCTTTTATTAATAGTAAAATGAAGATCTATTTGTAAGAGTGACTTATTCAGAAAATATTCTAACAATTTTTTTTCCCATTTGCAATATAGTAGCGCATTCAACATGGTATTTAACTATGTCCATGACTTAGTTCACATCATATTGAGAGAAGGATTACTTTCTCCAGTGTTTAATTATACACACCTGATGATTTTGTGTCTGAGAGAGAGAGAGAGAGAGAGAGAGAGAGAAAGAGAGAGAGAGAGAGAGAGAGAGAGACCTACTTCGTTTAGTAATTCATTGGTTATTGGCAACAATAATAATCAGGACGCACATAGGATTTGTACGCGATGTGCTCCTCCAAGAACATGTTCAACGTCTTTTTAAATTTGCGTATTGGTTGACTGGCGATGGCTGAAACGGAGCAAGGGACCGAGATTAAGGGAGAGCATTTAACACAAGTTCTGAAATTGCACTGAAATCGAAGGGCAAAGGTTTCCGACTTTAATGGCTGTGACGATAAATTTGGAGCTACAGAGAGAGAGAGAGAGAGAGAGAGAGAGAGGGGGGGGGACTTCGTCTCCTTTCAACACACAACACCCAAAGGTAACTCTATATTCATGTTAAAGACTTTCACCGCAAGGCAGACAAAGGCTGTACTAACATTACAGAACGACCTTACGGATGCTTCTGTGCGTCTCTGGAAGTGAAAACAACCCGTAAAAATTCCTGAACAGAGTTCATCCCGACAAAGAGACTGGTTGAAATGCAATGATAAACCGATCAAACGATTCCTACAAAAACCTCGACGCATTCCAGCACCAATGCTGGTCCTCGAAGCCGGTCCTTCCAGGAGGCGCCTTGAAGGGAGTAGAACCGATCCATGACGACCTGGCCTTGATTGACTGGTCGATTTCGACAAGCTGGCGTCACCACAATTAATGGGCATAGACGCCACATACCAATGCATGTTGAAGATAGATTTAGAAAAATTTCATCGCCTTACGTTCGTTCTGAAATTTGATTCAACAATCGACATGACTTGAATGATTGTATGAAAGAATCATCAAAAATTTATTTAATCTCATTCAATTTATTTTCTAAATTAATATAATCTTGACATAGATGACCACAGACGTTGTGACCCCAATCTACAAAAATCGATCAATGAATCAATTATTGTTTTTGGTACTTAGCCAGTTATGTATTTTGTCATCACTAAAATTCAAGATTTGTATGTAATCGCAAATATGCTTAAAATTCTACACATAAAGGGTTTTCAAGTATATTACAATAATAATTTGCTTGAGGAAATTTATTTCTACTTAGTAGAGCATAAAGTCATAAATTTGCTATAAAAATGACAGTCATAAACAGGCTACTGTGCAGTAATATAGAAGGAATAATTCATATAATTAATTCGAATTAAGTGAGAGGACACTTTATATATATATATATATATATATATATATATATATATATATATATATATATACTATATATATACTAATGTATATATACATACATATATATATATATATATATATATATATAGTGTATGTATATATACATTATATATATATAGTATATATATATTATATATATATATATATATATAGTGTATATATAGTATATATCATATTATATATATATATATATATATATATATATACACATATATAGATAGATTGTGACTGCTTAAATGTTTTACTGATTAACCAAAAGTCAAAATGTAAAAATATTATGACAGCCAAAAAAAAATAAATAAATAAAGACAGAAATGAAAAGAATCCGTTACGCATAAGTTTTCACTAAATAATCAAGAAAAAACTTTGGGATTATAAAATCCTAAATATCAATTAAGCAGTTTCAAGACAGCTTACAAGCCATCATGAAAACTATACTTTGATAAACTTCGCGGATACTTCCCCTTTTGCATACTGCCATCTATTAAGTTTAATAAGGAGTGTTTCATTAAACTATATTTTACCTTAAAATTGTACATCCAATACAGAGTTTGGTCAGTGATGATTTTGATCACAAATGTATATTCTAATGAAAATTTAATAAAAATTACAATGTTCGTGCAACTTTGTTTATCTACGGAGGATAAACATTCTAGTGGCTTTGGTACCTCTAAATGCTAGAATACAGAGATAATACACTTTGAAATTATATCATTTACGCGTACCAATCTGTATTTCATTCATGCAGTCCGAATTTGCTATAAAATTATCAATACTTTGTCATATTCAGTCAATAAACAGGAATAATTTGTATCGCTCTCCAATCCAAACGGCTTAAATCATACTGGCTTAAATGTTTGTGTCCTTTCAAATTATATGGACGATTCTTCATAATTGTCCCGAAATACTATACTATACCTTGCATAGTTATCTAAGCTGCATTGGATGAAAAGAATAAACTACCAGTTCTAAAATCCCAGTTTATAGAAATTTACAGGCGGTTACTAGAGTTGAAGATATTATGCCCAAAATAAAAGAAATCCCAGAGGCAGCAAAGTACCACAGAGAATGGCATTTGAAACATTCAGATTCATCTGAAGATAACACGATGCCTCTCATTTCTTAAATTCCCCCACTTTGGAACTCGTAGTTGAGGATAAAGTCGATTACATATGGCACGTTCTGAGACAACAGTTACAAGAAAAAACCTGTTCACCTTCAAGAAAAGAAACATATTATCTTTCAACTCTCCGGTGATGCACACAGAGCAACAACAACTCAAAATCATTTACAATACAGTCGAGTCAAATGAATATCTGCAACTTTTATTAAAGATTGGCTCACATACAACGCTCGAACTTTAAATGCGCATTTAAATCATTTCCCAATGTATTACAGTTGTTTTAAGTACTTGTACAAAATTTGTATAGATCTTCAGTGAACTTAGTCCTGGATGTATTATTATTATTATTATTACTTGCTAAACTACAACCCTAGTGGGAAAAGCAGGATTCTATAAGTCCAGGGGCTCCAACAGGGAAAATAGCCCAGTGAGGAAAGGAAACAAGATAAAATAAAATTTTTAAGAAGAGTAACGACATTAAAATTAGTATTCTCCTATATAGACTATTAACAAAACAAAGGGAAAGAAACAAGACAGAATAGCGTGCCCGAGTGTACACTCAAGCAAGAGAACCCTAACCCATGACAGTGGAAGACCATGGTACAGAGACTATGGCACTACCCAAGACTAGAGAATAATGATTTGATTTTGAAGAGTCCTCCAAAATTAATACTGATCTGCGAATATGCTCAAAGAAAAAAAAAACTCACTGAAATTACCTAACTATTTTTCTTGGGGGGGTGATTATTTTTTCACTGCTACTGCTTAATCTTCCGCAAGGATTTTTGTTCAATGCATAGGCACGATTAATGAAGAGGAATACTATCGCAATAGCAACGAGCAAAAATGGCGAAGTGCATTCTTTAACGATGTGGGAAAATTAGATGATAGACTCTGGTTACACCAGTTTGAGCCAAAATTTTTTGGCCATCCTTCAAAGCTCCAAGAAAAAATGGAATTGCCTGGAATGTCATGTTACAAATGCAACCAGAACAAGAACAATAACCACTAATTATATTTTCTTTTCCATCATAGTCTTTGCCTTCTGGAATGAGACTCTACCCCATAACCATTTTAATCATGACTGCGACCAGTCGACCACCGCAGTCGCCTATATACATGGTAATCAATTCACAATGACACAATGGGAGAGCGCCCATACATCTGTCCTCGTTCTCTTTCGTAGTAACAGACAGTGAGCACGTAAGCTCTTTCAATATCCACGAGGCCCTGAATAGGGATAGTAACCTTATCCCATTGTATAGTCGTCGAAATCCATCAATGATAACACCTGGCGCCACCCCCTCTAAGGCTAAAGTAGTGAGTGCATATATGTGTGTGTGTATATATATATATATATATATTATTGTTTATATACAATGCATATTATTACTACTATTATTATTGCTAGCTAAACTACAATCCTAGTTGGAAAAGCAGATGCTATAAGCCCAAGGGCTCCAACAGGGGAAAATAGCCAAGTGAGGAGTATTGAACATTTTAAATAAAATATGTAAGAACAGTAACAACATAAAACATCTTTCATATATAAACCGTAAAAATATTTATGAAAGAATTAAAAGACTTCTTCAGAATAGATTGATCACTGAAAATCTTACAAGACTTTCTCAATAAGCCAGTTTTTTATGCAATTGAAGAAGAAACAGACCTAATGTGATTCTCAAAAGTATATTCGTTGTCGATAATCACACCTAAAATTCGAAGTCATTCAGAGTCAAATAAAGCTTATCAAGGCTGAGATCCGACTATTGAGGAGCCACTGTCCTCGGCCTACTTACAATCATACTTTGAGTTTTGTTAAGACTCAACTTCATGCTCCATGATTTGCATCATGCACTAATTTTAGCTAGCTCTCTATTGGGGGATTCAGCAACGTCAAATACACATTCAGGAGGTAGTATTAATGCAAAGGGAGTAGCATCATCTGCATATGCAACGAGCTTGTTTTCTAGGCCAAACCAAGTAATGGGCCCAAAACATACGCATTATATATATATATATATATATATGTATGTATATATATACATATATACATATATATACACATAAATATAAAAATATATTTACATATATTTACACATAGATATAAAAATATATATACATATATTTACACATATATACATATATATACATACACACACACACACACACACACATATATATATATATATATATATATTTCTCTGTCAGGCAGAATGAAATCCCCTTAAAATTTCTATTCTACAAGATAATTTTAATGTACGTAAATAGAGGCTCATCGTAAATAAGAGACGGGATACTGAGCTACTGCCTTCTATGCTATCTATGAACAAAAAAAAATTAACAACGGAAAACGACAGACATTTCAAAGAGCTTGCGTAAAAAAAAAATATATAATAATATATAAAGATGAGGTTATATAGCCAGATGCAAAAAAGTCGCCTCTCTCTCTCTCTCTCTCTCTCTCTCTCTCTCTCTCTCATTAAAATTTTGAAAAATAAGAATAAGAAATGTATAATGAAGAAAAGATGTTGAAAACGATTAATAGCTCTCTCTCTCTCTCTCTCTCTCTCTCTCTCTCTCTCTCTCGTTATTATCGTAGAATCATAAACTAACTCAAGAGCTCGCCTCTTAGCATATAACGCTGGAGAAAATTAATATTTCCAATGCCACATAAGAGGGAGAGCAAAGGATATTTGGTGTACTCACCCAATGTGAAAGTTCCGTACTACCGGATACAAGGATGCTAAACAGGGTAATTGGCGTGAGACACTTAAAAAAAAAATTAATAAAAGGCTCCTTCGGGTTCATGTGAGAAGAATATTCCAGGTCTGATCATCTGTACAAATTATAACCTATGATATGCAATATTTCCTTATTCAATTTTCCAGATAATTAAAAAAAAAAAAAAAAAAAAAAAAAAAAAAAAAAAAAAAAAAAAAAACTGTTCGTAATACTAAGCATGCAGTTAATTCTAATAGTCAGGCCTTCCATCACAAGGCTCAATACTACACAGTATTCTAGAAGTTTTATTGCAGCTGTGACCAAGTTGTGGAATGATCTTCCTAATCGGGTAGCCTAGTTGAATCAGTAGAACTTCAAAAGTTCAAACTTGCAACAAATATTTTTGTGTTGAACAGGCTGACATACTGTAAGTCTTTTTATAGTTATATATGAATTACCTGTTTTAATTTTGTTAATGTTTTTTTTAAATATTTTATTTTAATTTTTCATTACTTCTTATATCGTTTATTTCCTTGTTTTGTCCTTTCCTCACTGGGCTAGTTTTTCCTATTGGAGCCCCTAGGCTTAGAGCATCCTGCTTTTCCAACTAGGGTTGTAGCTTGGCAAGTAATGATAATAATAATAATAATAATAATAATAATAATAATAATAATAATAATAATAATAATGGAGCCCTTGGGCTTAGAACATCTTGCTTTTCCAACTAGGGTTGTAGCTTAGCAAGTAATAATAATAATAATAATAATAATAATAATAATGGAGCCATTGGGCTTATAGCATCTTGCTTTTCCAACTAGGATTGTAGCTTGGCTAGTAATAATAATAATAATAATAATAATAATAATAATAATAGATAATCGTATAGATGATACTTTAAGGGATAAACTAAACATTCCTACTGTCTTATGACTAAAATGTTAAGCTAAATTCCAGGACCAATAACCTCTCAGTATATCCGTCCTCCGTCTTTCCTAAATAAGACTATCTGGATTGAGATTTATTTTATTCCTGAAGAAGAAAAAAATATTCAAATGCCGATTATATCTTATCACTAATACAGCACTGTCCAAGACTTGAAATACATATGAAAGGAATTTTATCATTCTAGGCAATCACAATATCTTACTTGATTATGCAAAGACCTTGGGTTTATTACAATACAACCCCTCGAATTAAGATCTGTCCTACTTGATAACCGGAATATCAACATTCTAAATAAGACTTCTATGTCTCCTTAAGTCAAACACAAACGAAAAATGAAACTATAGAAAATACAAAAATCAACTCTAAATTTTATTCCACATTCTTATATATAGGAAAATGGTATTGATCAAAAATTTACCTAAGGGTATATGTGAGGCCATATTAGCGCAATATTAATAAATATAAATAAATAGAGAAAAAAATAGAAAAGACGATAAAAAGATCCAACAGATGTCTTTGACCCTCACACACGACCATCTTCCAACACTGAAAAAAATTCAAGTTTTAGGAAGAAATGGTCGAAGAATGAAAAAAAAAATGTCATGCCAAAAGTCAACAATTTTCTGCGATGATCCTCAAAACAACGAAAAACGTGAACGCCTTCATCTTTTATGGTCGAATTCCAGGACGAGAGAGAAAAAAGAACATACGACTGAGCAGCACTGGTCACATGGTGGGAGGTTAACTCCTCAAACCACCTGTTAGACAACAATATTCTACACCCGACCTACATCGATTAATACAGAGCACCGAGTATCTATGACGTCTCACATAATCTTCTAAACGAACATCACGAAGATTTTTCTGGTCCGGCAGAAGAATTGGAAGTTTAGAACATTTCAGAACTACATACGCCCATTGTTGCTCTTTGATTCCAGTTGTAGCCGAACACATTGGGTTTTATAATTGTTCTTTGTTTTGCGGTGCTACTTCGGGGTTGATAACCGTTGTTATTGCAACACCCCCCGTAGAGAAACTAATCATACCAAACTACATTATATCATAACCTGTATGAGATTGCTAGTGATTGCCCTCGTAAATCTAAAGTGTGAAATAGTCCATCTCAACACCCATCATCAATCAAATTCAACCCAACAGACATTATGAAATAACGATAAATTTCATGATCTCCCTCGAGAAGACTTACAATGTAATGGCAATGAACAGATCTTTGATTCCAAAAACAAAATACAATTTAAATCCATTTGGTGGGTTAAATGCAGTGCCAAGTCAGGGCTGACATCTTGACTATTAACAACCAGTTCAAATAAAAACCGAACCCACGTCAAGGAGAAGGATCTCTCCATGACAGCATCGGGGTGGAATAAGATACACTTATTTTCTTTAGCCTTTCCTTACCTTTCCCGAATATCTGGCCTAGTTTAAGATGCTCCACAAAGTGAAAAACATCTTACGTTTCATTTCCTTATTTCCTTTATAACAGCACTCTACACTACTTGCCAAAGAAGGAAACAAACAAGAGCTTCAAATATGTCTAAATCTCATATATACTAACACTGATAAATCAGAATCTGGACTTTTAAGAGAGAGAGAGAGAGAGAGAGAGAGAGAGAGAGAGAGAGATTACGTGCCTTTGGAAGAGAAAGGGTGTCTCTTTCGATCCAGATAAACCATGCCGAAAGAAAAATGAATGTGCTATAGAAAGGGTGGGAAGGAGGTTGAGAGAGAGAGAGAGAGAGAGAGAGAGAGAGAGAGAGAGCAGATTGGGTGGTTGGTAAGACCTTGAATGCTCCGTAACTGTACCTGAAACCCAGTATTACAAGAGAAAATCTCCCTATGGTAAGAAAGACCAAAGATTAAACGTTTAACAACAAATGGAGCGTGAGAAATCGATGAATGGAATACATCGTGTATTTCATACAATACATTCGTCGACCTTCCCTAATGTCGATGATACATCTATAATGATGTAAGAGGTGAATAGATGAAAGTTAAAATTTGAATGTCTACCACTCTCTCTCTCTCTCTCTCTCTCTCTCTCTCTCTCTCTCTGGGTGAACCCGTGCGTGTAGCGTGTATGCGAGTATTACAATCTCATGCTAGCATGTGTATGACTTTGGCATTACCATCTCATGGAATATTTCAGCACAGAGTTACATTTCCAGTTATAGTATGAGTTGGTGTAAAACAAGAAAACGGTAATAAATTTTGAAATATAGCGAAGTGCTTTTCCCAGCCTCAACAGTCAGATGTCCATGATCTCTCGGACACAGTTAGCATTTCACAACCTCCTCCTATATCAGACATGGTTGCTATTAGACACGTAGTGCACTTCGCAAAAACAACTTTGGGAAAGCGAATTCTGACCTTTACCGGAAAAAAACATTGCATGAAAAATAAAGGTCTGTCTACTGAAAAACTGTTATTTCCAGATATTCAGTATTCCAAACATCATGGGTGCTAAGATTGAACTTTTTACAAAGAAAAATACAATGGAAACAAAACGTCAAAAGACAAAATTCATCATTTGGCATATGTCTAAAACCATGCCTCTGACTAAAAATTAAATCAGGCTACATGCTTGATTTGATCAGGTAAATAAACTTTTGTGTCAAGAGCCTATATGGTGAGTTATTGAGGAAAATGGGTCTTTTAGGTTTTATAAACATGAGCTGAAAAAAAGAAATACATTTTATGAGGAGTATTTTTCATAAATAATAAATGACCATTATTGTCCACTTGTGACATTATACTAAACTACTAAAGATAATAGACCTATCATATAACATCTAGTGCAAAGTGGAAAAATAACATTTAAAGTTAAATCATTTACAACAGAAGGATATATCAACGTCATTATGGTGCATTTATTATACCACTGCTTGTTGCTCTAACATGAGCTTGAGAGGTATTTTTAAAAGCACGTATATTGTGAGTAAATACCTTTTACAAATTCTGCTTTAATAAAAAAATCCATAATCTTCATAAAATTCATACAGCCTTATATTGCAACAAGAACTTATAAACATATTTTAAAAGTATTTGTTGACCCAAAAACATCTTTAGCTTTGGCTGGATTCGTGTTGATTTCTTATCTTAGTACAACGAATTAATTATTTTCAAACGAACAGAAATATAAATATATACTAAGGAAACAGCAGTAGCTCAACGATAAAAATCTTTAACTAATTTTGTCTAACCGCCGCCAAAGATAAGATTTTCATGTAAAATTTTCTCATAATACAGTAGAATGTGTATTCCAATGTTTCAAAATCCTCCGACTTTCGTAAGAAAGAAGAAGAACCGTATTGGGTGTGTCTTGACAGACCGGAACATACAGTTAGATGCAACCCTCCCAAATTCGTCTGCTTTTCAAAACTATTTCATTGCTATTTTCTCCACGTGGAAAGACGAGTGGGATGGGCAGCCTCGTGACCTTTGCTGGTTCAAGTCAAGATGGGGAAAAAAAAGAAAGGGAAATGGTGGGTCATGACCACAACGGGATATACCTGCTTCTTACAGCCATGAAAGTTTATAACCAATATATATATCATCATCTACGCCTATTGAAGCAGAGGGCCTCAAGCCCCCTCGGGTAGGGTAGAAGGAGTAATCATACCCTCAAGAGAGAGGGTGTGAGTGCGTGTGTGTACATTATAATATTATAATTATTTAGCCGTCATTTTGACGGGTCACGAATACTAGTGTATGTATGTATATATATATATATATATATATGTGTGTGTGTGTGTGTGTGTGTATACATTTCGGTTACGTTCAGCTCTCCCCATCCATCGGGAGAGTAGTCACACATTGGAGAAGTCTGAGTGTGAGCATATCTATCTAAATATTTAGCCGTCAAAATTGACAGGTCGCGTACACTAGTGTGTATATACATACATCCATACATACATTATATACACACATACACACACACACACACATATATATATATATATATATATATACACAATATTCAGAGATTGGATGTAATATATAGGGAAAGAAACAGTAGCAGAGTCACCCAATTCTCAAATGTAAAAAGCTGTGTGCTCTGGCAAATTTGATGAAGACGCCTGATGAAACGATGAACTTCCCTTGTCTGGAAATTCCAAAGCTTGCCAATAAGAGATAGTTACTAATTTCTTACATCTTCCGACACTACAGACAAATGCCAGTAAACGGAACCGGCACTGGTGATTCCAATGTGCAGGAATGCGAGTCCAAAAAGTCGAGCTGGTTCATCAGGTCCAACTGCACCCAAGTGTGGAAACGAGAGAGAGTTGCTGACAGAAGCAGAGTGAAATCCTCCTCTCATTATGAGGATTGCATGCCGTTTGATTTCGTAGTTTCAGTCGTCCTCTCGGGTGACTCCCTTCTCATTTTCCACACGGAATGACATTTTCTCCTTTTCATTTCTCTGTCGGAGCTGTTAAAGTCGGGTTGCTATAATTAAACAATTGAAGGTTTTTCACTCTTTGGTGATCTCTGATATATATATATATATATATATATTATATATACATTATATATACATATATATATAATAGAACCACCCCCATCCCTCTCTCTCTCTCTCTCTCTCTCTCTCTCTCTACCTCCTTTCTATAGCACATTCATTTTTCTTTCGGAATGGTTTATCTGGATCGAAAGAGATACCCTTTCTCTTCCAAAGGCACGTGTACATATATATATATATATATATATAATTTATATATATATATGTATGTATATATATATATATATATATACATATATGTATATATATATATATATATACACGTGCCTTTGGAAGAGAAAGGGTATCTCTTTCGATCCAGATAAACCATTCCGAAAGAAAAATGAATGTGCTATAGAGAGAGAGAGAGAGAGAGAGAGAGAGAGGATGGGGGTGGTTCTATTACATATATATATATATATACATATATATATATACATATATATATATATATATATATAATCCCAAATACATACAAACACTTTTTACCGAAGTTTCCAGAAACACCCATTAAGATTAATATAAAAAAAATATAAAAAAAAACCCTACCAAAATATTTGGTCTCACTTTTTTGACAGCCATTGCAAAATTTGGTCTGGCCTCAAGACATTCATGTACCGTGAACAAAAAAATTAATCACGTAAAACACATTTGTTATTTTTCTATTATTCGCAACTGCATTTTGTCATGGAGTAAGACTAAACACTAAAAAGTTTAACAAAAAATTTGGATTTTCGTAGAGAGAGAGAGAGAGAGAGAGAGAGAGAGAGAGAGAGAGATATAGGGGTGGCTGCAAGCACGTAGAATAAAATACATCCACCGTAATCAAATAACCGATAATTTAGGAAGTAATGAAGAATAACTAAATAAGTCTGGAACGTGACCCTCTAAATGTATGATTTAGACATGCAAAATAGCTTAGTAAATTAAACAAAATACTTTTAATTGGATCATAATTCCTTATAACTAAAGATAGTCTATAACAAACCACCTATCTCCCTGACTATAGTAAGATGTGACACATACTTGTAGATAGAATCATCTAAATGTTTTAACATCAAGTGAATGATAATTAAAAGTGTGGTGAATGGTTTATCTTTCATTGCTCCTGTAATTTATCAAGGCTATTCTACTGACGTTAACATTTAAAAAATCCCAAAAAGAAATTAAACAAAATGAAATACAGTACTTTATGAAATTCCTATATCGAAATATTCATTGCCCGAGTCAAAAAAAAAAAAAAAAAAAAAAAAAAAAGTAAAACAAACTCTAGTCTCTTTAAGTGGTTCTTAGCATTACAGTGACCATCCTCTTAGAAATCATAAATTTCATAAAAAAAAATGATTTAATAAGGCCAGGAATATGTCGAGGACAATTTGCACTGACCCATATCGGTGTCTACAACTGACGGAATACAGTTTGATTATTATTATTGTCGTTATCACTATCTCGTCTTTTCTACTATACTAAACTTAATCACCTAACCCCATTCCTTAGCTGTCCCTCTTCATCAGCCTGATTACTGGATAGAAAAGATTCTGTTTTTGGTAAGAAGCTCTTCTAAGACACGCCCACTCCAAAATCAAACCACTGTTCTCTCCACTGGCTTGGGGTAGAGTTCTCCTTGCTTGCAGGGCCTCTATTCTATCTGTCTCCGTATTTCCTTTTCTCACTGGGCTATTTTCCCTGTTGGAGCCCTTGGGCTTATAGCATCCTGCTTTTCCAACTATGATTGTACTCGTAGCTTAGCCAGTAATAACAATAATATGCCACCTGAGCAGTCTCCTTGCGACACAATCCTGAAACTGAGAGGATGAATCGCACTTTTGAATAATATAAAATTCACAGTGTCCTTGAGAACCATGTGAGGTCATCGAACTCTTCACGAGGGATACTTGAGAAGCCGGGGAGTCATTACGTACTTAAAGAAGATTCACAGTGTGGAAAATACGGCAGCATTGGCCACATTCACAAGTGAATCCGGTTAAGACCGGGATCACCAGGGGGCCGTAATTACAGCATTAAAATGTTGCCCAACTCTGCTTGGTATGGGCTTCTCAAGAAGGCAATTTGTTTATTGCAGTTACAACACTAATTATCATCTTTCTCCCTCTTCTTAACAGGGCTATTCTGTTTAATACAATTAAAACTCTCTCTCTCTCTCTCTCTCTCTCTCTCTCTCTCTCTCTCTCTCTCTCTCTCTCAGAAAACCACTATTATTGCCTCCAATTGCGGATAATGATAGTCATGGAGTGCAATCTACGCCCAAATAATTCATCCAATTCTATGAAATAAGAATCCCGAAGTTAACTATTTTCGAGAGCAGCATTAAGTTCCTACACTTAACGTTAAAAGAGGAGACATGGGCATATTTACATCACTGGCAGACCATGAGAGAGAGAGAGAGAGAGAGAGAGAGAGAGAGAGAGAGTGAAAATAATCATCGCAGGTAATTGAAACTCGCGTAAAAGAGCTTCGATGAATATCAAAATGCCCGCAGCAGCAGAAGCAGCGATTCCTCCCAGCCCATAAAGGTTGAGAGCAACAAAAGCAGGATTACAGCTCGCAACATCATCTCCGATAATAAACAGGTGTCAGCGCAGGTATCGACCCAGCGATCTCTTCGAACGACGGTTAATCAATATTCTCGTTGGTGCGAATTTCGGGGTCGGGGGCGTCATCGATCACAGCTAGCGAGGAACGAAGGCTGAATAAGTCGAGACAAGTCTAACGTGAATCTCAGAGACGCCATGCATCTCCTATGATGCATTGCGAATGGCTATGGTTATTCTAGTTGGTGGAACCAACTAGTAAAACACATTACTGCTAATGTTAATGCTAATCAATTGGGTTTTAGAGCTCGTGACTTGTGTTCAAATCGTCTTCAGTGGCTTGAGGAAAAAATATTTTGTCATCCAAAAGCTTAATTGTTCATTAGTACAGATCACACTTCCCAGAGTAAATCAAACTGGTGAAGTTAAACCAGTGTAGTGCTTGGACAGGTAACCAGAAATTAGAGCCTAAGGCTGCTTGTCCAAAAGTTACCATGACATACTAACCACAGATTTAGTCTGGTTGGAAGGGCAATGGGGTCCCAAAAAGACATACGAAGCCCTAAAAAGAAATGTATGAAGTAAATGGCACAGAGGAGGAATCCTTGCACGATGTGAATAAAAAATTGATTTCCATTTAGATATGCAGACGGGGTCAGAGAGGCACTTTACTTTGGGAAATAGGTGGAGGCTAAGCGAGGGGGAGAGGTAAGTTGAACGCCATAAGCTGCACGCACGCCTTCAGCAGAATTGCTCGATGGAGCCATGTTTGTTGTGGTAGCGTTAGAAGTGCATTATTTCGCTTATGTCGGTTTTTTCGAGTAAGTAATGCTGTAAAAACGAGCATGATTCATCAGAATAATTAATTCCAAACCAATGGGGCAGTATTCACTCAAAAACTCAAATTCTTTCTTACAGTGTCTGTCCCGACATTTCTCTCAAATAATGAAGTTTAGCCAAAATTTGCTCTTACAAAATGTTGCACAAGTCCTGATAGTGTCATAACGGTATCATCATGAGAAGAGGGAATTTCGGCATTAGACGAATGAATTCATGACAACTTAATCATAACTGTATTACATTAATTTAGTGGCTACAGACAATGAACCTAGCTTCTTGATTTTATAAAATTTCAGGATGTGTATCCAAAAGAAAATGTTGAATCTGAACTTTGGAAATCAAGGAAATATTTATAAAATTATTCCCATTTATTTATTGCATTTGATAATCACCTCGAGTCCAGGAGTCTTCGCCATAGGGGGGACTGACCTCAGTTCTAACAGCAACCAGGGGCATTTTAGGTGGTAAGGGACCGTTCTAAAAACTAGTTATCAAATTTACAACTATTTCCTATATGAACTATACTGTTGTTTCTATGTAGAGAATACCTTAACATGGTGAAAGGGTTTGTGTATCACTCTTTAGCTATGGTAAGCAGCTCTTCTAGAAGGGCACTCCAAAATCAAACGAACGTTCTCTGGTCTTGGAAAGTGCCATAGCCTCTGTACCATGGTCTTCCACTGTCTTGGGGTAGAGTTCTCTTGTTTGAGGGTACACTCGGGCACACTATTCTCAGATTTCTCGTCCTTTTGCTCTTTAAATTTTTTATAGTTTATAGAAGAAATAATTGTTAATTACTTTTCTAGTAATTTCCTTATTTCCTTTCCTCACTGGGCTATTTTCACTGTTGGAGTTCTTGGGCTTATAGCATTCTGCTTTTCCAAATAGGGTTGTAGCGTAGCAAGTAATAATAATAATAATAATAAAAATAATAATAATAATAATAACCTAAAAAGCAAGACCATCCATATGAGGTTATTTTCCTGTGAGCAATCGGGCGTAAATCTCCCACCATCACCAATCCGCACTGACGGCCAGCGTAGTGATGAAAACTGGCCAAACCCCAGACATGAATTGTTATGTCTGAGG
This sequence comes from Palaemon carinicauda, assembly GCF_036898095.1. NCBI lineage: Eukaryota > Metazoa > Arthropoda > Malacostraca > Decapoda > Palaemonidae > Palaemon > Palaemon carinicauda. Next base: position 21,420,708 of record NC_090746.1, read on the forward strand.
CCTTTGTCCTGCAGTGGACTAGAAAAGGCTGCATTTGTTATTATTGTTGTAACAAAGATAGTTTTCAAGCAACATGGTATGCTCAATTCCAATGAGGCTACCTTTGCTATGGACACATGATTAACCTCAGCGCAAAACATTAAACGGATGATAAAAGACAAACGTTTCAGATAGATCACAGTTAGTGAAACAACGGTTTGAAAGAATGTCACACGTTTCACAGCAATGACATAATTATTCTCCATTCTCCTTTTTTCCTTTCTTTTACTAGCATGAACAGTTAAATAGTGGTAAGTTAATTATAATTAGCTCATCAGAGAAGTGATTATATTCCAGTTACTCGACAATACCGTATGATTACGAACCAAATCTGAGGACACGCCCGATACTATAAAAATCAGTATAAAAATAATCTGAATTAAATATCATGCGTCGCACTGTTTGTTAAATCATGTCGAGCAATAACTTAACTCAAATTTAGAAATAGACCAAATACGGTACCGAGAATTTACATAATTAAAATGTCAAGCTTGCATTCATGCAAACGTATATATCTTCACCTCACTCAAAATGCCTCCTAGAATTCCTAACCAACTCTCTTACGTTTACTTATAACCTAATTGTTCACATAATCTATGTTCTTTGATTTCCCACCCATGCAGTTATGTGCGAAATTTCATGCATCCTACAATAGTTTATCTAACTTTCTGAATGCACACAATGCCCTTGCTATTAATGAAATAAAATTGTGAAAAAAAAAACTTTACCTTCGCTATAACCATTTATTCATGACCAAAGACTTCAATCTAAGATGGTCTCCTGCTCTTTGTCAAAAAACTTGTTCTTAACCTTCATCATCTATGTTTACCTCTCTTCTATTGGCGTGACTTACAAGCATCACAGTTTGTGATGAGTTTACAACTTTACATGATGGTGAAATGATTTGATACATGGAATTTGAGCCATATGGCCCAACGCTGGGGCCGGGAGGCAATATAGTATGAAGTAAAACAGCTGGACTAGAAGTGAAAACAAGAGGAACAAAGGTAAAGAAGAAGGCTTAACAGTAGGTGCAGCTAGGGGACAGACCTTTTAGCATGCTTACAGTTCACTTCATAAGGTAGACACCCGCAATTGTTCTCTCTTTAAACCCTTGTCGATTTAAAGCCATAAGTCAAGTAGTTTAATGCCTTGTCATACGAGAAACAATGGTATTTCTCATTATTCTCTCTTCATTGGGATATCGCTAAAAATTGCCAAAAGTTTATATTCTCCGTAACCCATTGCTGGACTACAGTTGCTTATTGTATCCCAAGTATCAAGAACTTCTGCTACCACGAAACCTTGTAATCCTTTGCATTACTTTTCTCCACAACGCCAGACACTATTAGTGGTTATTCATGAAGGCAGATACAATCCTTCTCTGTCCACTGTAATTCAGCACGACTTGCCCTTGCTTCTTGGCATAAAGAAGAAAGTCACAATGCCAAGCAGTTTCTCCCTATGCATATCGACTCTGGCTAATTTCTACTCTAGGCACGTTTAACCAGCGCGGGTTCATACACAAACCTTGTGTGCTCTTGCAATAGCAATACAAGATTCCGACCAATTTTCATGACTTTCACGCAAAACTGAACGGCAAGGCTGATGTTGCTTAATCGCTAGGGGAGCAATAACATGACTGCCGCCAGACTTAACAAGAAGGCTCTTCCGCCCTTCGGGAGGTATTTTCTCCTACTCCGACATTTCCCAAGCCTTCACTGGGCGCTTCGTGACATGATGCATTAGCAGACCCTTTGGCAATTCTTTGAGCACCAACTACTAGGTAATGCTATTTCAACAGTAACAGATAATTTTGCAATGAATGGGGATACCTTAACTTGGTGAAAGGGTTTGTGTACCGCCATTATCAGCAAGGCTGTACTAGTTAGGGACACTAATACTAGGTTGGTTTGCTGTGTGCATTCAGACAAAAGTCTCCCACTATCACCTACCCGCACTGCCCAGCATGGTATTGAAAACTGGCCAAAACCCAGACATGTGTGAGGCCTCTGTACTGGAGTGAACTAGAAACTGCTGCAATTGTTGTTGGTATACTGTAGTACACAATTTTTTCTTTTTTATTTTACCAACGCCTTTACCCCATTAATATATTTAGCTTCAGCAGGCATTAGTAATTTAAGCTACTTCTTTTAGGGGAGACTGGATTATGTTGCTAATCCCCGTATAATTCTTTAGCCTATTTGCAACCCCCTGTATGCGTGTGTATGTATGTATGTATGTATGTATGTATATATATATATATATATATATACACATACAAGATGTGAGAACGGACAAACACAACGACAGCTAACTGTTTTCAACCTACAACCGTAAACTCGACACTATAAAGAAGGAACAAGCTACAGAAAAAAAGGTGGCTATGACCTAATTTTGAGTCAAACTCGCACGTATAGAACGCACCCCCTTCATCCACTCCTGATCAAAATCTAAAACAAACTGTCACATTAAATGATCAATGAGGACAGAAGAAGAAAGAAGAGTGAAGACTATGACCTCAGGAAGAATAAATGAGATAAGAAGCGAGAATAAAGAATGAAGTGCCAAAGAAAAAGAAAAAAGAAACAACAAAGGAAAATCATGACAAGAGAAAAAAACGATAAGGAGGATAGCAGAAAGAAGGAAGGTGGAAGAAAATATAAGACGTAAAAAAAGAGAGACTAATAAAGATGAAGCAATTTAAATGAAAGGAGTGAGAAGCAAAAGAGGAGTCAATAGGAAAAAGTTAAACAAAAGAAACACAGAATAAGGATAAACGAGAGATTAAAAATAAGAACAGCTATCGAAGAACGAAGAGGGTAGGAAGAAAGAGAGAAGGTAAAACAAGTGAAAAAAGAGAAAAGGGAATAAATAAGATTGAAAAAATATATGTGATATGTTTTTTTCCTTTCCCTTACTGGAGAAAACATTTCACATAAGAAGTAAGCGGAGAAGAAAGGTAGAGGAAAAAGGAAGTGATACAAAGAAACAAGTTTGAAGAAGAAGGAAAGAGAATTGGGAAATTTCCGAAAAACAGGGAGGAATATAGTGGATAGAAAAGAAGTAGGAAGATAAGAATAAAAAGCAACAAAGTAAATGGAAGGAAGAAGAGTTGAGTAAGATGAAGAAATAAATTAAACAAATAACACAAGAGAGGAATTAAGGAAACCGCACTGAAGACATAGAACAAAATATGAATAATCGAGTGAGAATAAAACAAAATAGGAATAGATAAACAAATAAAACAAAGTAAGAATAGGCAAAACTAAAGCAAAATAAGAAAAGAAAAGTGAAAATAAAATCACATATTTAAGAGAAAAAGAAGGAAGAAAGAAAACCGAAGACGTGATGTCGCAAATGAGAAGTGCTTTCCTATTCAGTGCTCATATAATGGTAGTGGCTATGACACCCCTTTAGGCCAACCGGCAGGGTCAGTTTTTTGACATGGTCACCCTCCCGCGGTACCCACCCCGGCCCACCATGGTCCTTTTATACCATCTTTCGGTCGAAATTACGGCCAATAAAGGCATCTAGCCGTCATGGCCTCGGGGAATGACTGTCCCTCTAGAGACTAACGTCATCACCTCGACAGAAAAAGATCTCTTTTATGATCTCTTAGGGAAAATTGGAGGACATTTTAGGATTATGTTCTTACGTCGATAGAGTTATTGTATGATATAAACGATACGGGATATCTGAGAATTAAGCCAACGTCTGACAAGCAACTAGGTCATTACCAGTAGTAGTTGTGGTACTTTCTGTTGTAGTAGTGGTGGTTATAGTTAACTATTGTACGCCACCCGTCAAAATAGACTACTAAATATTGAGATAGATAGTCACACACGCACCCACCCCCTCCCTTTTTCCTAACTACAAACCCTCTCAACAGGGCATGACTACTCCCTTTCCCACCTCCCGCTGGACGAGAGAAGTCATACGTCTGACAATGCCGCTGAGCGTGACCGAAATATATATATATATATATATATATATATATATATATATATATATATATATATATATATATATATATATATATAGAAAGCGAAGGACTTGCTCTTTATTATATACTGTAGGGAAGATTATTAACAGAAAAGTCTTAGAAAATATTTAATATATTTATTCCGGTGATTTATTGTAGTCGCTAGGAATAATTTACTTTATTTCTCGTATTCCTCCAAAACTTTGATAAACTGTAGCTTCTAATACAATTATTATTATTTATTATAATTATCATTATTATTATTCAAACTTCTTAATGGCGACCGAATACGACTTTCTTCCTGTAAACAGGATATGAGAAGATGCAGCCAAGTAAATGCGGGCTTTGAGGATGCACTCGATTTGGCCACCAAAAGGCCCCATGAACTTTGAGAGCCTGTGAAGTGCTAAAACCTATGATATGAATACTGATGAAAGCACTGGCTAAGTGGATAAATCTCTCTCCCCAGGACCCCTCTCTCTATCTCTCTCTTATGTTCTGCCATCTGGAATATTTTAGAGAGAGAGAGAGAGAGAGAGAGAGATTTTGTATGTCACATATGAGATGCCTCAATTTTCTGGACAACTTGACTCGTAAAGCACATCAAATAATAATGTAACCAAGATCATATTCGATAGGAGTAACTTGTTTCATAACTTTTCTCCCTCTTACTCAATGGATAAAACGACCATTCAATTACATTTCAAAGATTCCTTATAAAATATATAAAAAGTGCAAAATATTGAATGAATAATGCAGTACAAACGGCTTATTTATCTGCAGAATATGAATGAAAAACACGGATAATGTTATCGTAACAATAACGGTGTAGTATCCGCTGTGAGTGTCGGTGTTTTTAAAAGGTTTAGGCGTTTTTATTTATCAAACTAAGTCCATTCAGCTCGACCCTGTTCACACACCCTACCAAATCACTGTTTGAAAACATGGACTTCGACTGGTCACAAAAATAAACCAATGGTATCAACTAGTCACAAAAATAATACAGGTATCAACTGGCAATAAAAAAAAAAAACAGGGTAAGATGAATGAAATGAGTCTCGGATAAGAAGAAAATATTAACAAAGGGGCCAAAAAATACAAAGACCTTAATAAAGTCATCACAATGACAAGTGAGTCTGATCTAATCTTTCAACTCCTGATGTATTTCATTAACCCTCTTCAATCTCACCTAACCAGTCAATGCGAGAGAAAATATTTATGGTACCACAGCCTTTAACCTAAAACTAACATGCCACAATTAAAGTTTGCCCCTGAGCGACAGAGGGCGAGAGTTAAATCAATGCTCTGTTATTCAAGCCACCTCCTTCTACCCAAGATGAATCAGGGAGGGCCAGGCATTGGATGAATGATGACTCAACAAGTAGACGCAATGGATCTCGAAAAATATTCTGCTGTTTAGCACTTATCTTATTCGTCATTTGGCAATCATTTAAACTTCAAAAGTCTGTCTATAACTCTCGCACTGAATACTCTACTTAATGAAATAATTTTTCAAAGGGATCCTCTTCAGGTATGGGGTTCAACTCAGCCCCAGATCAAGTGGAGGAGTACTTTAGAAAACCCTAACTTGTACAGTCACATCAGTCTAGAACACCGTGCAACAGCCTGAATGAGACTGCGACCTTCTTTGTTACTGTTTTGATAACTCTTATCTATTCTTTAATGTCCTCAGGCACAAAATAATTGTTATAACAATTACTTGAAATTTCATGTCCCGTCCACTATTACCTACCTATCAATAGTTACAAGCTACCACTTAGATGGTGTACTGCTTACATTTTTTGAAAACCTAAGATTACAGACATTATAGAATACCAAGAGGATATTGATGAAGATGGAACAATTTGCATTTCCTCTTTCTTTCAAAAGATTGTCGAAACATGACCCATAGTTTAGCCAATAAAAATACACGAGTAGAAACATTTACATCGATGTTTATTATTAATAATAATAATAAATCAATTGAGAAATATAAAACCGCTTTCATCTAGCAGCGTAGCGAACTCTTCAACGTCACTACAAAAGTGAATTATAATGACCTCTAGTCACGCAACGATCAAATTTAACTTTCAACTGCAGTTTAACAATGCTAACTATTCCATTTTGTAATGATTCTAACTTTGTTTATTTTCGTTAGATTCAAGAAATTGTTAATGTGTTATCATGGACAAAAATAATTTCATAAGACTATTTAAAGATTAATTTTCAATTACTTCTCATTTTTTTTTATGTAATTACTTCAATAATGCATACTACCACGCAAGTGAAATTACGCTTTCTTGACATTGCTATTCAACAGTATTACAACTGCACTTACTTATCTTAAAAACAGGCCTTCACTTCAACACATAGCTAATCGTGAACCCTCCTTTTCCTTTTGCACAATCATCCTAGTTATTAACTTGTCTGGATTCGTAGCTGTAAAACTTAAGAGGCTGGTGGCATTCGTTGTAGGGCTTGCGAGGGCTGGCTAATAAAATTATCATGATTCATCTCAATTGTTAACTCCTCCAGCGAAGCTGGGAGGTTATTGTTTTCAATCCTCTCTTAACGTGTTTGTTTATTTGTGGCCACGATAACTCGACAAGTCAGGCAAAGATCACGATGAACTTTGGCGAACAGGTGGATCATGAACAAATAGGAGTGTGTATATTTCTTTAAGGTTGTTGAAGCGCTTATTCATCATTCGTTATCTACACTGATGTCAAGCAAAAGAAAACGAAGTGATAAAAAATACTGACAACTTTCAAAGAAATATCTGAGACTAACCAACGCTTTCTATACGTAATGAAGTAACTGATCCAGAGAAGCTCGAGGGTGGAGTTGAGAAGCGTTGGCGGAGGCTTGTTCTTAACAAAGCGCCTACTTAGTTCAGCCGAAATCTTACGTGTGTTTGTTTGGCTGGTTCTAAAATGGACGAATTATTGCGCCTGGTGAACTAAAATTGACTTAAAAATGGCTAAAACAAATTCCGTATGAATATAAAGATAAAAAAGTATTTCTTGTTCACAAACCTTTTCCTCGACTTAAAATAAAAGTCTACAAAGAAAAATATACGGATAATCCTTACGGGACCTTTAAGCTATTTCCTTTTAATTGATAATATTACAGGAACTTCTTCGTTGGTTCTTACTATTTTAGGTATATGAAAATACTTACAAAACAGCCACGACCTGACAGTGACCTCATACCTTCTCTCTGCAAGATTAAATAACTTTTAGAGTTAGAAAGGACATCTGTCCATTAAATGACCACCAGTAAAAGAGGAAAGGGCTCTGTCATTTTCTACACCAATTTGCCTTTTACTCCCCATATATTTTCTACATCTGTGCATTACTATAATGATTCTACACCTCAATGACAAACCACTTCTCCACATTATTCTGAAACTACTAAGAGTTTATCAGAGTGCGTCAACGAAATCACTTCGTGTTATTTCATTGCTACCAGACTAACACTAACAAATGATCTTTCAATCTCACCATAAAAATAACAATTTTCACATTTGCTTCAACTCTGTAAAAACAAATAAACGACCTCTTGCAGCGATCGCCAAATGAACTCCACAATACCATCCCTCTAACAAACGGGAATGAAATTTTATGACCGGTAATTTTTCTATTTACAATAACTACTCAATTTACATGTGGGAACGATTTACGTCCCTTTAGGAGTCTTAATCCTTTAAATCCAAGTCTCTCTTTCTCTATCTGTTCTCCTTAGGGCGTTGCTTTGGAAATCTTTCTATTATTGAAAAGCTATAAATAAGCTTATGTCTCTGCCAAGTTTGTAATCTCCCATATATAATAAAGAGCAACGTGTCTGGCTATATATATGTATGTATATATATATATATATATATATATATATATATATATATATATATATATATATATATATATATGGTTGTTGTGTGTGTGTATTACTTTCCTGTCCCACACAGTGGTATTGCTTGTACAACCACTCGGTCCCTCCCTGTTCCTTGGGTAGAGGGGATAAGAAGTAGTCATACGATAGTGAGAAGAGGTACCCCGAGAGGTACTCTTCAAAACCACAATCCCAACAAATTGCCGAAACTTTTGTAGTTAGGAAAGGTGGAGAGATGAGAAGTATGGAATCTGTATTCGTGTATATCTATCTAAATATTTATACGCCATTTTTGACTGCTTGGATACAATAGTAAAATAACACTATCACATCAACCGACACCCTTCTCTTCCACAGAAAATAATTATCTATAAAGGTTGAGCTTTCTCAAGGAGCCGTAGCCATATCCAGATATACAGTATTCTGTTACAGTCTCAGAATCGGTCCCACCCATATAACAAATGGCTCTCGTGATTATTGTTCAAACCCAGCTATTTTATAATGATTGCTTAGTCCTTTGAACTGTCAGGATGTATCCCCCGGGTGATGGGGATTTTAGAACGGCTCTTGACTTCCAGGAACTGCCTGGGAATGGTCGTTATCCTCAACACAGGAGTTGAAGGAGTCGGCTTTGCTTTCGCTCTAACTTGCAGCGGCCATTTTTATGAGGAACAAGCTGGAATAGGTATCCTTTTATAGTTTGTATATGAAAGACGAATTTTTAAATTCAATATTAATTTCCGAACACATATCTGTATAACTTAATTCAGTCGATCACATCTGTGTTGGAGACGACAGAGATGAGATTGGCTGAATCAAGTTATAGGGGGTAAGTGTGAGGCAAATCTATTTTAATGTTACTGTTCTTAAATTGTTTTATTTGAATTGTTAATTACTTCTCTTGTAGTTTATTAGTTTGCTTATTTAGTTTCCTCGCTTAGCTGCTAATAATAATAATAATAATAATAATAATAATAATAATAATAATAATAATAATAATGGCTTCTGCTAGTGAAAAGATCTTGTCGGTTACATACGATTAACTTTTTTAACAAACTTTCCCTCCATTCATAATTCTTATGTGGTTTGGGTCACTATTACTGCACAAAAGACTACACTAGCGTAAAAATAACTACAGCAATAGCAGTTCAGCCTTATATTTGATGAATTGGCAATAATTCATTAGTGATTTATCTCGAAACTCTCACAATGAAAGCCCCTCGAGTATAAATAGATTCCCGTCATGAACTATTCATTTGAATCAGTTCAAATGTGGAACAATAATTCTGAACCGGTACGAAATTTTGTGACTCATTTCATAACATCTCATCTCAGACATCCCGGATCAACTGCCAGCCTCGGGTTATCATTAGATTTAAGCTTGGACACGTCCAGTTCAAAACAAGTCGTCAGTGCAAGCCCTGATATTAATGAATTATTGCACAACGAACGCTAGCTCCACCCCCCCCCCCCTCTCTCTCTCTCTCTCTCTCTCTCTCTCTCTCTCTCTCTCTCTTAAGATACACCACCAATCAATTCGATATTTTTTTTACGTATAAAATAGCAAATTGGTGGAACAGACTTCCAGAAGATGTAGTGAACAGTAACACGGTAATTGAATTCAAGAATAAGTTAGACAAGATCATAAAATTCTCTAAAAGTTTAACTAATTCGTTCTACCCAAGAACATCCAAAATCCTGGTAAGTCTCTCTCTCTCTCTCTCTCTCTCTCTCTCTCTCTCTCTCTCTCTCTCTCTCTCTCTCTCTGAAGAGTGAGAATAAAGAAAATAAACGGCGATCAAAGAACCGTCAAATATACACCCTATTCTAATTAAAACCAGGAGGGCCTAAACTAAGCCCGGTGATCCATCACATATTCACTCACTCCACTTGAAAGCTACAATCCAGTCTTGACTGGAGAAATGAGAAAAAAAAAATAACCGTCGCGTTATAATTCCATGAAAACATGCCAACTAAGAATCTCAATGAAGACCATTAGTATCAAAATTACTATAACTATCGGTTGAGGGCGACGTTCACTCCTGCACTGAATATCAGCTTCCCACAACGTACATAACCTCAGGGTCGGAGAAAAGAAGAAAAAAAATATGGCCTAAGCCTTAATCGATGACCTCGCCACACGCAAGTCAAGAAAAAAGGGAAGGAAAAAAGAAAAAGAAAAGAAACTTATAAACATCTCGAGGCGGTGTCACACGAGCCGCCTTACTTTGCACCAAGTTGCCGATGTCGAAGGCAAAAACTGAAGCTGCCTAAGTTTGGGAGCAAAGGTTAGAGGCTAAATGTTAAGATATCAGAGAACGCCCTTTAGAACTGGATAAATAAATACAGCATATTTGCATTATTAATTGCATACAACTCTGGTATAAGCACAAAGGGGCGAGAAACACCGTAAGGCTTTCTTGTATGCAAACAATATCTTTAAATTATCATGAAAACAAAACCATATAGTACAAAAAGATTGTACGGAGATTACTTGAATCATGTCCACGGTAACATGTTTAAAAAAAAAAATAACATATTTGAATAAGCATAAAAAAATAGTTGAACAGAACTTGGGCAACTAAGTCATTTATGAGTAAATATAAGATATACTCGCACCAATGAACGAGACATAAAATTACTAAATGAACAACTTGAAGCCAGAACTTTACTATGACAACCACCAATTCCTCCTAAGATAAATTGGTACTGATGACGGCATTGCCTTCGAATACTGAACTGTGCATTGAAGAGAGACATAGTGGAAGTGCCAGCTTATCCAGAGACGTAGCCTGTTCAGTTCAACGTGAACTGGGTCTCCTTATCAACAGATAACAGAATATTCTTTAAGAAATATACTAATAGATAGCAGACCGCATTCAGATAACTACATTAATTTCTTTATTAAAAAAAATAGCTTGTGCTGCAGTGAATATTTTGTGGTGTAATGCTCATCATGCAAATAATCTATATCAAAATTGTTAGGTATAATAAATAAGCCCTCAATTAATAGACAGACAAAAAAGTTAAATGTAGGAATCAATAACGCAACACATTTCAAAACAATCTACTGAGAAATATGATTTTGTCCTAAACACGGCACACTTTACAACAACCTAACAAAAATACAATCAAGTGTATACTGATAAAAATATTATCTACGGTTCTTTTCAGTTTTCTTACTCAAGTAATTCTATTGTGATCGTTAGAATCTCTAAGGAAACAAATACATTCTGTCCCATACATTGTAAAATACTGAAGAACTTGCCTTAAAAGTGTAAATTATTAAAACATCGCTATTTTAGTGATGAAATTTTATAAATATGACTAATAAAAGAATTAATTTCCAATTTCAAATGCGGTTGGGAACCACAGAAAACTGAAGTGAAGGGAACAGATAAAAAGTTTAGCATGGCAGAAGGGATACTGGAAAGAAACTCCATTACTGTCTATAATCCGAGTTGTAACAGTACGTCGGAACCCCTCCGTTCGAAGGGGAAGGGGGGAAGGGTGGTGGCTCTGCTATCGTTGAAGGGTGCAGAGAACAGGGGTGGAACCAAAACAACTCAATTAATTTCATAGAACACACTACAGTTATCATTTCTTTCTCTCTACGGATATAGCGCTAAATATACGCTAGACTACCACCTGAGTTTGCTCTCCCTCTAATTCCATCGGAAAGTATCATTACGTCAGGAATAAAAATACAAGAAGCTTTATTAGAAGAGAAGAAATTAAAGGCTTCAACAGTTTCTGAGAATAATGTTAAGTAATCAAATAGCACATTCGAGAGATGGTAGAGCGCTTAAGGGTACGCTGTTCTGTCTTATTTCTCTTCTTGTTTTTCTAGTTTTCATGGTTTATATGTGAAAGATTTATATTACTGTATATATCTTTATACTTTTTTCTAATTCTTCATTGTTTTTCTTGTAGTTTGTTTCTTTACTTCCTCTCCTCACTGAGTTATTTTTTCTTGCTGGAACCCTTGGGCTTATACCATCCTGCTTTTCCAACTAGGGTTGCAGTTTAGCTATATTATTAATATCATTATTACTTGCTAAGCTACAACCCTAATTGGAAAAGCAAGATGCCATAAGCCCAGGGGCTTCAACAGGGAAAATAGCCAGGTCAGGAAAGGGAACAAGGAAAAATAAAATATTTTAAAACAGTAACATTGAAATAAATATCTCCTATATAACTATAAAAATGTTAACAAAACAAGAAGAGCAAAAAGATAAAATAGTGTGCCCGAGTGTACCCTCAAGCATGAAAACTCTAACCCAAGACAGTAGAAGACCATGGCACAGAGGCTATGGCACTACCCAAGACTAAGGAACAATGGTTTGATTTTGAAGTGTCCTTCCCCTAGAAGAGCTGCTTTCCATAGCTAAAGAGTCTCTTCTACCCTTACCTAGTAGAAAGTGGCCACTGAACAATGATAGTGCAGTAACCCTTTGGGTGAAGAAGAATTGTTTGGTAATCTCAGTGTTGTCGGGTGTATTAAGGACAGAGGAGAATATGTAAAGAATAGGCTAGACTAGGCCTATTCGGTGTATGTGTAGGCAAAAGGAAAATGAACTGTAACCAGATAGAAGAATCCACTAATCAAAGAACCCCATAACTCATTAGCGGTAGTATCTCAAAGTATTAGTAGTAGTAGTAGTAGTAGTAATGGCACGTATCTACCAGTCACATTATGATCTATTACGATCACATCATAAGAACGTTATATAAATAACATCCAGCTGCTATTACGAACAAGCAGGATATCATAAAAGGAAATTATTCATTGATTACTTTACCCCTCTCGCGACGCCACATAAAAAGATCATCGACACCGAGAGAGAGAGAGAGAGAGAGAGAGAGAGAGAGAGAGAGAGAGAGAGAGAGAATCTTGTCATACACTTATGAGAGAGAGAGAATCTGTTCTATACACTAATTTGTCACAAATGTTTAGAATTCTTACTTTAAAATTCATTCCACATAGGCAGATACAATAGTAGAACTGTGAGAGAGAGAGAGAGAGAGAGAGAGAGAGAGAGAGAGAGAGAGAGAGAGATAGAGAGAGAGAGAGAGTGGTTGAGCAGGAAAGAAGACACCAGAAGCGACGTCTCCCATCCGACAGAGGAAAGAAAAGTTAGGAGACCAGCTGCAAGGGAAAAGTCAAACGAAAAGAATTCTTTCCCAGTCGACTCCTTCCCCATCTCGTGTCTATTACCCTTCAGAGCCCAGCCCCCTTATATCCTTTCACCACTCATTTCCCATGGTCATATTCTTCTAACGATTCCTTTGCCCCCTTTCCACGGCTGTGCGTCCAATTGCTCCCACAAAAAAAATTAAAGGATATTTTTCATGGGAAGACACTGAACTCCTAGGTAGATTTTCTGCTAATTCATCCACATCAATAAACTTGAGTAATTTCCTCTTTATTAAGAGCAAGTGTGCACACACATTATATATATATATATATATATATATATATATATATATATATATATATGTGTGTGTGTATATACATATATATATATATATATATATATATATATATATCTTTCAGGTCAAACTCAATGGCATTGTCCCTCCCCTTCCTTCGGGTAGGGGGAAAGGGAGTAGTCATACGCTGATGACTACACCGCGCGTGTGTGCGCTTATCTATCTATATATTAAGCCGACAATTTTGTTGGGTCGCGTACACCATTACAGTATAATTGTCAAAGCAATAAAATTCATCCCCCTTTCCACGTAATCCTAGGCGTACATTCCAGGGTAGGAATACTGTAAAGACTGCTTTCAACCTCCGCCGCAAGGCAGTATTATTACACTGGAAGCATCATTACATTCACGTGCAATTGTCTGGATTGATGGCGTATCATAGCCCATCTTGCCTAAACACTATCAGCACAGTTAATGTTACTCATCGTTTATCACTTTTTGTGCTTCTGGTCTCCCGTTCCGCTCTGTGATTTCAAGTAATATATCTTACCTTCTTCTTTATTTCATCTTCTTCAAATGAACGTACAACTGCATTCAAACCATGGTAGATGCTTTTGATGACGTCAGGATATATATATAATATATTTTTAATAATTTTATACGTTCAGCGTCTCCGTGTTTATTAATGTAAAAAATCGCACATGTGAAATCAAATCCTAGTAAATTATGCAAAAAGAAAAAAAAAAAAAGTCCGTCAGACAAAATACATTACCACGAATTGCGGAATAAACTTACCCGAGCAGGAATAATTTCATTACTTAGTATAATATAGAATATGAAATAGGTTCATTGAACAATAAATTAATTAAAGTAATTCATGCGGAACCAACGCTAAAAGACTATTCTTTGTCTAAATAATCATCATATAAAAGCAGAGAGAGAGAGAGAGAGAGAGAGAGAGAGAGAGAGAGAGAGAGAGAGAGAGAGAGAGAGAGAGAGAGAGAGACCTTACAATAGTCTTGAATGATCCTCTTGGATCACCCATCACCTGTCTTCTCTTCCCACCGGATGCACAAGACCAGGTGTGAGAAGAGCATAAAGCCGCCTCGCGTCATGATCAAGACTCACTTTTTCTATCCTTGGATGGTAATGGTGGGCGGTGGGAAGCAGGCGAAAATGCGATATGGGCGTGCGTCCGCCAGGCAGCCCTTTCGATAACGAACCCCCCTCCCCCCACCCTCCAAGCTCACACCTGTAGGGCAGTCACCCCAACACACGCCCATCCCAAAGTTTCCTTTTAGAACGCCTTTCCTGGTCTTGCCAGCCTTCCGCCACAACAATCCTGGCAGAGCAAATTAGCCATCAGAACTAAATCAATAAGGAGCCGAGAGCGGAAGACAAAAGAGCACGTTTGCTGTGATGTTCAGCTAAATAACTAACGGCGTTTCCATCGAGTCCGCGTAGTTTCTTGCTCCTTTCAGGAAGTGATTTCCTTTGCAAACATTGGAGTAAACAACTAATGAGGGGTCGACTATGCAATTCATCTCTCTCAATGAAGAACGTGATGATGGTTTCAGTTCAATGCGATTGAGCATTCGCTTCTCGGATGCCAACACAACTTGTGTTTATATGACACGAACATTCTTATAATAAAACTAGTAAACAATGGCCCAAAAAAATCAAACAGCATAAGGACAAGAGGCAAGACGCCAAGGATTTATTATGCACTTCGTTACGTGCCAAACATTGATAATCGACCTTTGGGGTCTATGCACAAATAAATCCTTAAGACCACAAGCTCCACGCAGTAATTAAATAAGCACACAGGAGAGAGAGGCACGTATCTAATAGTACTTCCGTCTTGAACATTATGCATATTCTTTTAGTTTATTGACATTATCAACGGTACAAGCATCTTTACTTTGTTATTCCTTTCTTATCATGGTAGGCTTTGCTTATCTAGAAATTTTCAATTTCGTATGACAGATATAAGAATGAATATCACCCAAATTAAACCCCCACATTTACTTGTCAATAACGCGACTTCCTTTCCATCCGTGAATTTACTGTTGCAGAAAATTAAAAAAATTAGAAATCACAAATTAGTGCACCTGAAAAAAAAAATTCTGTAAATATAAAATGTTACGATATTAGACTAATTTTCTCATTCCCTTTTTATCAAAATCTCCATCTAAACAGATCTGCCTTAATGATAAAAGTAAACCGCATGAAAGCAAGGTTTGGAGTGACAATCACTACTCAAAAAGTCTTTGTTACAACGTAGTCTCACTCAGGCAAAACCAAAGACCAGAAATGTCGTGATGCCAGAGACTTCTCCTAAAGAGTGCAAAAGTCACGGCGTCATGTAACCGAGGAATCCCAAGAGGCAAAAGTCTGGTGGGAAGAATAAAGCTAAGCCTACTGCTGTAGTTGTTCACAATCTCTCCATATTCCGAAAAGAAAACGAAGCCTACTGTAGGCTAACGCTGCATAGACAATGTAGAGTTGTTGACACACGGTTAAATAGCCAGTGATGGGATATGGCTAACTTCCTGGTGGGAGCAGATGCTTGTATATTACGGTAAACAAAGAAATCTTAATCTATACAGGCGGATGCTGAATCTACATAAGGGTAGAACATATAAAAACCGACAACAATCCGGAATTGACACGAGGTAACGAGTGAATGTGGAAGCGGAATATTAAGTTGGGTTGTCCCAGGTTGGCGGATACATTTCCCTTTCCCTCCCGGCGCTCCTTTTCGCTTCTTTCTACCAAAAGGATTCGGAAGGAAGGAAGAGGCGGGGCTACTTGCCATTGCTTTCCGGTTAGGAGAGAGAGAGAGAGAGAGAGAGAGAGAGAGAGAGAGAGAGAGAGAGAGAGAGAGAGAAGAGAGAGAGAGAGAGATTAATGAAGCATTGTTATTTTAAAATTATTTTTCAACATTTGATTCATCTTACAAAAATCTCCATGGTTGTAGCCCTTTAGCATCTATTAACAGGCCAATGTAATTAGCGAGCAAACGTACATTTTGATATTTTCACTTCATTTCATCTTTAAAGTTTTAAAAATGATATTGTTCAATACCTAAAAACCAAACCTGAAGTTACAACAAAGCAAATTACTACAGCATTTCTAACTAATTAAACGACAAAAAGTGGCAAGTGTAAGTGCCAATGCATCGCAGAGGAAGGGTGGATGCAGCCTTACAGGAAGGGAGGGTGCGGTTAACTTGACGCAACCTACCGGTACTATATTCCAAGTGGTCCAGTCGCCTCTGCTGGAGGGACGCCATTTAATCCTCTTCAAAATGGTCAGTTTCAAAGATACCTTTATACCTTTCATCGTTCCCCTTAATTCATTTTGAGTTTCGGTAACTTTTGAGGCTTTTTCTTACAATGTGCAGATGTTAAACCTGTCCCCATCACTCCTCCCGAAGGTTTGCAATTAGCAAGAAAGACCAGACATCGTCTTTTCCAGGTATAGTATAGCTAGACGGTGTCATAATCCTGTCGACATATTCTAGTCCTCAACATTAAATCTTGTCATAAAATATTTTGCAACAGGTTAGGAAAGGATACTACATATAAAAGAGAAAATCCCCAACATTTCGTATGTAAATACTTAATTGAAAATAAGACAGCTAACACATGCCACTGAAATACACACACACACTATATATATATATATATATATATATATATATATATATATATATATATATATATATATATATATACTGTATATGTGTGTGTATAAATATATATGACATGTCCCCACTCAAAAACTTTTTGACTCAAATTCTTTATGAAAGTAGAACTTCCTCCCACGGGTAATGATGCGCAATGCAATTCGGACATAAGAAATATTATAATCTGGTTGGTCGAGTTCAACAGCATATGGTAATCGGAGGTCAACTGGGTTCATGCCCAACCCTTAGGACGTCACGTCTCTAGGTAGCATGACCTCCGAATGCAGGTTGCGGTTCACCTATGAACTCCAGTTAATTATTCATTCAAGTCATCGATGGTCATAAAAATTAAAGACGTCGAGGAATCTGGACTAATATTCATAACGTAAAAACTGTGTCCAATTACAAATAGGAATGAGGGTACATCTCTATTTATAGAATCCAAGATGATTATAGAGGCATTGCCTGGATAGGAAATATCAGTGTAAGTGCAACTATAAAAACTTGACAGTCCCATGAATTCTTTATAGGTATTTTCATTTAGTAAGTTAATTTAATTAGAAGTGTATAGATTTCTCTGAGTGGGGATACCTTAACGAGAGAGAGAGAGAGAGAGAGAGAGAGAGAGAGAGAGAGATTCGACATAGTAGGTTGGCCAGGGCACAAGCCAACCGTTGAGATACTACCGATAGAGAGTTATGGGGTCTTTTGACTCGCCAGACAGTACTACATTGGATCCTTCTCTCTGGTTACGGTACATTTCCCTTTATCTATACACACACACACACCAAATAGTCTGGCCTATTCTCTACATATTCTCCTCCGTCCTCATACACCTGACAACACTGAGATTACCAAACAATTGTTCTTCACCCAAGGGGTTACTGCTCTTTGTCTATGGTAAGAAGCTCTTCTACGAGAAGGACACTACAAAATCAAACCATTGTTCTCTAGTCTTGGGTAGTGTCATAGCCTCTGTCTTGGGTTAAAATTTTCATGCTTGAGGGTACACTCGGGCACACTATTCTATCTTATTGCTCTTCCTATTGTTTTGTTAGTTTTTATAATTTATATAGGAGATATTAGTTTTAATGTTGTTACTCTTCTTAAAATATTCTATTTTTCCTTGTTTCCTTTCCTCACTGGGCTATTTTCCTTGTTGGAGCCCCTGGGCTTATAGCATCCTGCGCTTTTCCAACTAGGGCTGTAGCTTAATACGTAATAATAATAAAATAATAATAGTAAAAGGGTTTATGTATTGCAATGATCAACAAGGCTACGTCAGGCCCACCCATAATTGCTGTGAATGATCAAAAAAAGTCTCTCACCGTCACCAATCAGCAGTGGCCAGCGTGATAAGGAAAAACCACCAAACCCCAGACATAAATAAGAACTTGTCTGAGGACATTATCATGCACTTGACTAGAAACAGCTACTCTTGTCGTATACCCAGATTCGAAGCCTATTGTACCAACCGTGTCTCATACGATCGTACATAAATTATTTTGTATATATTATGCTTGTATCTGGGCTCTTCCCTCGCACTAAAAAGAACCAGAATAAACATGTCTGCGTGTTTCCTCTGTAACATTGTCTGTTTCTCGAACATGAAAATTCCTGTTGCCTTGAGGTTTTGTATATAAAGGAGAGTGTTCTTTAATAAAGTTTCTCAGTTGATTGCTTCCTGCCTTCGAGTCACAAGCTTTCTCTCGGCATCGTCACACTATCTATTAGCATAGCTGACTGACGGGTATCCACCTAGATCACTAATCGTTTATTTGGATTTGTCAATGTAATAATAATAATAATAATAATAATAATAATAATAATAATAATAATATACATTTAAGCAACACATCCTGAACAACTTTAACTGAAACATGAAGTCGCAGTTTCTAAAAGACTAGACTGAGATTATCAAAATCTCTTATCTGCGTTTTCCCCTCAAGAGAGCAGCTCCAGAACGTGTAACCTTTCCGGTTTCTAAGCATCATATTTGTACAAACGATAAGGTGGACAGAACCACGACCAAGCCCGCTTCACACTCCCAAACAGGATGAAGCGTTTCCCAGCGGCTGACGGCAAGACTGCTTGATCTTGACAGATAATTAATTTTCTGGCACTTACTAGTCCCAGGAGGTGGATTCTCGTACCGTCTCAGACGACGATTCTTCCACAAAACATCTCAAGATACACGAGTCTGTTGGGTAGATGCCCAGATTATTTTTGCAAGATACTAAACATATCTCATTCGTTTGTCAGCTACTTATTCTTTCCACAAATGTTGCATATTACATGATTTTGCATACTTAAGTACACACACACATAATCCTCAAATAAATACTGCCTAAAGTCAATGTTATGGACATACGGAGTTCAAATAAACTACAATGGATATACATAAACTTTAAAAAAAAAAAATTATGCTGTCACTAAAAATCAGCCACATTGCACATTGAAGGTCACTCGTTAATAGCAGAGGCATGGGACAGTGACAATTCCCGACCTAGCAGGACAATGACCTAGAGACTGACCATATATACATATGATAAGCAGCCAAGACCCCTCTCCATCAAGCTAGGACCAGGGAGGGCCAGGCAATGACTGTTGATAGCAGCTATATGTATAGGCTTCCCAAACCCGTCGTCCTTTGCCCACAAGGATGTTGAGGTTGCAGACATTACTAGAAACTAGCGGGTCTCCAACTCCTGTCCAACAGGTTGCCAGGAAGGTATGTTTCCAATAGGCTATTACAACCCTATTTCAAAAGCCTTCTGATTCCAAGCGAGAAACAGAATATTTGTCTAATGCTACGTAATGAACTTTCATTTGCCTAATACACTGAATGGTAATCACAGATTCTTACATTGCTGTCATGCGTGGTGATTAATTAGGCATCCGGCTTTCTCCATTTCCTCATGCAAGGTTCTTGCACACTGTCGCAACAAACCAGCTCCCACGTAAAGTCCGGAGAGCCTAAAATGATACCGATACCTTATATTCATGAACATCTAGTAATATTTGCCGAGCTTATTTGGTGCAAAAGGAAAGCGGCCCATTCCTGAACTGTCGTGACACTTGCAAAATTAAGAACAATGCTCGGTGGCAATAAATGCTTGCAATACGCCGAACTGACAAGAAATCACAACTACTTTAATTAGCCTCGTTAAAAGACACAGCGAACATAAGAGTGTGGGAGAAAGAATAAAAAACCCAAGAACAAAACAAAAGCTACTGTAATACAATTGCAAATAACTGCTTGTATCTAGATAACGACTCCATGAATTATAACAGCATGCTCACAAGTTACCCGATACAACTAAAACATCCAGACAATATTGATGTATGTCAAAAGTGTATTATTTCATACTGGTGACATAAACAGGAAAAATTTTTTAAACACATTAATGTTCAATTACAAATATAGGACGAAAAAGGATTATAATAGCGCCACTGTATTGATAGTTGGTTATCTATATGCTGTTTGGGTCAGTAAGAAGAAACGATATACGAAAGAGGAAACAGATGCCTTTCTTAAGAGTAAATTTCAATATGATCGGTGGCTTTTGAAAAATATCTATAGAGAAAGAATGAATAAAATGTTCACCAAAAAGTATATAAATTATTGTTTTTGAGTGACTAAAAATTAAAATCAAGATGTGTGATGTTGTAAATTGTTAAATTAGATGGATTTGTTTAAAGAAAAATACAATTAAATGTGATTATACTGTAAATATTGTGATTGTAAAGAATATGTAATTTAACTTTTTAATAAAAAGATAAAAAAAAGATACAAAACGGAGTAATTGCCACACATACTACGGTAGGTGGCACGCTGCACAAAACCCTCTAAGATGCTTAAAGTACCAACAAAGAGGGAAAAGTAAAAATTCCATGTTATGTTAAACTAGATCGCAACTAAATTAAATAAAGATAGGCACAGAGACAACTGATACACAGATACGTGGCGTTAAAATAATGAAAATAGTAAGAAATGAGTTATGTTAGAGCAGTGAAAAGATTGCAATGGAGATGGTTTGGTCATGTAAAAAGAATAAAAGATTATATGTTGGTTAGAGCGGATAGTCGAATTTGGATGTAAGAAGGGCCTAACATCCAGAAAGCCTGAGTATGTAAATTAAGAGGTGAATCAATGTGTGTCGGAGGTTTAAAATTTCAAACACTATGTCGATAAGACCTCTCTCTCTCTCTCTCTCTCTCTCTCTCTCTCTCTCTCTCTCTCTCTCTATAAACACATATACAGTATTGTACATACACTCACATGAAAATATTAGAGGCTTATAAAAAAAATGTTCAAAGCTTTAGGATATCTGAAGTGCAGTGGTTTGTTAACCGTAAAAAATGTGCACATAGGCCTAGTGGTGTAACATCTACATTTCCAAAAAGAATGAAAACTACTACAGTAACCTCTCAAAACCATTAGTGATAACACGCAGAGCATCAAAATCAGGTGGGCATGCTACCCAATACCCTATAGAATAGTCACAAATCTTGGCATGCTATGGTAATACTAACTAATCAATGATGGTCTATGAAAACGAAGAGGTCTAGATTATTGTTACAACGGCTCACATAAAACACTGTGCATGAGGCCATCAATAGAAGCGTAGCTTACCATGTCTTAGAGGCCTTTGGTTACTCAGGATTGTAAACTTACGTCTAAACCCACTAAAATAAGAATCTCACCATGATGTCCTGGGGAACCCTAAACACTTAAAGAAGGAACTAAAAGCTTCATTTACTCGTTCTTCCACGGTGATACAACATCGGTGGTTTAAAAACACACGCTACCTACTACTGAAAAGCACAGGTCAAAGAAATGAAAACGCCTTTTCTTTCATAAACTATACTGTACTAGGTTTCACAGGGGACAAATTTAGGTACCTAAATTTTAAGTCAGTACAAGTTTGTCAATGCCCCATTTATTCATAATTGTGAGCAATAATACCCAATATTTAGCCTATTTACCAAACAGGGTAATACACAAATTATGTTCGTATCATTTCTTTTTTTTTAGTTTTTTTTTATCCTATTTAGATAAATGTTCACTACAGTAAATACGTATAACGCAATTTTCTGTCGGGTTCTCTTCATATACATGAGCTGAATTTACGTTAAAGAGTCTGTTCAATAAATCTCACTGCTTAGACTTGCAGGGAACAGCCTTTCTTCTGAAGGGTTCTTTGATCTACATTGTCTGCAATACGTCAAATATAAAGTCTGCTATAACGAAACCACCTAACAACTAAATACGTTTTCGGTTTGATAGATAAAATACCCAGGAACGAACTGCAACCAACTACCGACAGTTAACCATTTTAAAACTACTTAAATTCAGAAATAACTCATGGTTTCTTGGATAATAATGTTATGAAATGTGACATATTCCAACACTTTTCAAAATGATTGTAGGTCCAGCCATTTATTCGCAAACCTCGAGTACATTGATAAAAGAATCCCGTAGGCTATACGTTATTCGATCGACCAGCAAAGTGGTATCTTTATACATCTATACTGTTAATCTAAGTCCTTTTGTTCTGAATGCTGAAGGGGTAAAATCATTTACATCAAATTATTCTAAGAAGACATTACGAATGACGAAAAATAGAATACCTCTCTCTCATGCAGTATATGAAAAAAGTTACTCGATTCTGTTATGTAGACACCTACATTATTTGACTTTACCCACGATCCTAAACATGTCTTATTTCTTTACCTGTTACATTATATTCTTTCCACAAACGTTGCATAATACAAGATTTTGCATACAGAAACCCACCCACAATCCTCTTGTAGGCATTATCCAAACAAACAGAGTTTAAATAAACTATAATGCATACACGTACACTAAAACACACACTTTTCTTGAATAAAATTTTATGTTCAGTCTATCATTCACATTCAACGATAAATTTAGAACCCGCTGAGCCTAGACGCATGCTTGCTTTGTTCGGAGAGGACGCACACCATGGGTAGGCTGGCTACTTGGACGATTATGTCGTATTGTTATGGTTTGTATTAACCAAGGAGAATAGGTATTAACATGATGGAAGTACTGTCCATTAGGCGCAGGGAAAGAGTAGGCAAGGAGACTTTACAATAATAATATCTATAATTTATATAATGAAATAGATAGCATTGCTACCTGATGAGTTACTATTAATATTCATTTTTATATGGAAAACAAAAACCTAAATTTTGAACATGACAATTAACATTACTTACTAAGTATAAAATCCTGAATTTTGCAATTGTAGACAGTACTACGTATCTGCATAAACTGACGCACTACATTTACCCTTGTAATATTCCCGGGCAAGGCTGGATAGCATACCCTTACCCTACCTGTTACAGTCTCTTGTAAAGACAGTTTTTTTTTTTCTTTTGCCATTGCCGAATTCAAAAGATCAAAATACAGATAAAAGAAACGACGAAGAAGACTGACATTTGTCTTATTATCACCTTGCTTAAAAGATAGCAAGCATTTAAAATACATTCTATGTCTAAGGCGACAAACTAACAATAACGTCAGATTATTTCATGGACTTCTAAGAGGACACGGGTAGCCCAGCATGACCGCAGGCTACCCAGCGCCTTATAAGCACCAAACTTGAATTCATAACTTGAGCAAGCTAGCAGTACACAAGTAATACTCACCGAAATTTCATCCCCAAGTAGCCGTGGCAATGTCTCCTTTCATTTGCTAAAACTGTGGTACGAATCACTTTATAGGAAATTTTCATTACACATTATGTTACTATAAGAAAACTATATTCTCTCATTTAATCACTGAAATAATCTGTATATTATTCACTTATAATATATAAAAACACTTCCTCCTTCAAGCAAGCACGAGAAATACGTCCTTCGAAGTTGTTGTGGATCTTCTTTAGAAAAAAAACCGTAATCCAAAACACAATCCAAATACAAACACGAGGGGAAATGGTGTGGAAAGTGAAACGAAATACCAAAAAGACGGCGAGGCGGGGACCTTCGCGACCCTCCTACCTCACTTCTCGCCCAGCAACTGGCAGCAAACATTAAACGAAAACGAGTCGACGGAGTCGGGACTCGGGTTCAGATTCAGACCTCTCTGACCAAAGCCCCCCGGCCCGGTCTAGGGGTCTCCCTCGGGGAAGTCATCAGACTCCAGACGCAAGACTTTCATCTCCCGCATAGTCTCTCCTTTTCTTCTTCTTCATCTGTTTAATATTATCGTTATCCTTGCCTTGATTATACCAGCATATTCTGTTTCTCACCTTCAGAATTAATCCCAAGAACGGATTAAAAATAGACCTACTGTACAAAAATGTTTGTTTGTCTGCGTCTCTGGAGAGTAACAGAGATAGGATGTTAATTATGCTTTTATGAGCACCACAAAAGACTAAAAAGTGGACGGGTTGGTTTTGATGAAGCCGACTTTATACAATTTTCAATTGGCTACTTCTTACCCCACACTTATAAATTGCCATAAATAATTTGTATGAATGCAACTGGCTTAGAGAGTTGCGGACCTTGTCGATAAGCAAATTCTAAGGAAATTGACTGCATTTTGAGCCAGATGCCCTTGAAGTTAAGCACGGCTAAGAGTAGCACCTCTCATTAATGTGAGATTAGTTTTTCTTAGTAGTCTATGCGAGCCGGGGAAAATCCTAATGTTATAATTCTGAAGTATAACAAAAGAATAAAGGGGATTTAGGTAATTTCTAGGATTGCGTTATTCGGTTGGAAAACATATAAACATATACATACACATGTATATATTCACTTGTATACGCGACCCGTCAAATTGTAAAATATTTAGATAGATATGAAGACATGCACACGCGCACACAGATTCAACCCTTCCTAACCCGCTCCTTTCCTAACTACAACACGCTAGTTTGGGCAGTTTGTGGAAGATAGTTGTTTTCCGAGTGGTTGCTGCTCAGCGTGACAGATATTTATATATATATATATATATATATATATATATATATATATATATATATATATATATATATATATATATATATATATACACACACTTGTTTTTCATTATATCGGAGAGATATACTATGAATGTATAAAATCAATACAAAAAGTTAAAAACATTCTAATCTGATAATAATGTTTCTTTTACCTTGCGTACATGTAAAAATTCATGAGGTTAAATGCATTTCTCTTATTTTTTAAGCTTTGCAACTAAAATTATCTATAGTTTTTAATACTACTACCATTATGACAAAGATTGTTATTATTATTATTATTATTATTATTAAGTAGACTTAGTGTCGTTAAAGTTAGGCAGATATTTATTTGCACTGAATTAAGATAGATTTTTAAAGAAAATGATTAAAAACCTTGCACAATCTTCTTTGAGAAAAAAGGTGATATTTGCCACTGACTATATTTCCCAATGTCTTCATTTCAGATGTACGTACCTTTTAATGCTCAACTGACTTTTCTATGGTAGGTTGGCCAAGGCACCAGCCACCTGTTAAGATACTACCACTAGAGTTATTTGGCCCTTGGACTGCCCAGACAATGCTACATTGGGTCGCTCTCTCTGGTTACGGCCAATTTTGTCTTTGCCTGCACAAACTCTGAATAGTCTGGCTTATTCTTTCCACATTCTCGTATTTCCTCATACACCTGACAACGATATATTACCAAACAATTTTTCTTCGCTCAAGGAGTTAACTACTGCACTGTAATTGTCCAGTGGCTACTTTCCTCTTGGTAATAGTAGAAGAGACTCATTAACTATGATAAACAGCTCTTTTAGAAGGACACACCAAAATCAAACCATTGTTCTCTAGTCTTAGGTTATGCTATAACCTCTGTACCATGGCCTTCCACTGTCTTGCATGAGGGTACACTCAGGCCTGCTGTTCTACTTTATTTCTCTTCCTCTTTTTTTTTTTTTTGAAGTTTTTAGTTTATATATGGAATATTTATTTTGATGTTATTGTTCCTATATTATTTTATTTCAATAGTTTATTAATTTTCTTGTGGCTTATTTATTTCTATGTTTCCTTTCCTCACTGGGCTATTTTTCCCTGTTGGAGTCCTTGGACTTATAGAATCTTGCTTTTCTAATTAGGGTTGTAGCATAGCTTGTAATAATAATAATAATAATAATAATAATAATAATACCCAAGCATTCTATGTCTACCTTCTCTCCAGTCTGGGATCATTATCTAAAATGTTGATGCCCCGCCTAGATAACTTAATCCCCTCTGTTGTTTTGTACATCGCTAAGTTGACGTTCGCTTTTATTATTATTATCAAATGCTAAGCTACAACCCTAGTTGGAAAAGCAGGATGCTATAAGCCCAGGGGCTCCAACAGGGAAAATTGCCCATTGAGGAAAGGATATAAGGAAAAATAAAATATTTTAAGAATAGTAACAACATTAAAATGAATATTTCCTATATAAACTTTAAAAACTATAACAAAACAAGAGGAAAAAAAACTAGATACAACAGTGTACCCGAGTGTACCCTCAAGCAAGAGAACTCTAACCCAAGACAGTGGAATACCATAGTACACAGGATATGGCACTACCCAAGACTAGAGAACAATGGTTTGATTTTGGAGTTTCCTTCTCCTAGAAGAGCTGCTTACCATAGCTGAAGAGTCTCTTCTACCCTTACCAAAAGGAAAGTAGCCACTGAAATTAGAGTGCAGTAGTTAACCCCTTGAGAGAAGAAGAATAGTTTGATAATCTCAGTGTTGTCAGGTGTATGAGGACAGAGGAAAATCTGTAAAGAATAGGTCAGAATATTCGGTGTCTGTGTAGGCAAAAGGAAAGAACCGTAACCAGAGAGAAGGGTCCTATGTAGTACTGTCTGGCCAGTCAAAGGACCCCATAGTTTTTAACTCATTGTATAAGCTTCATTCTTTAAATCTCTGAATATTTGTTATTTTAAAGTGTTGTCATCACTACACCCTTTATGAACTATCATGCTCAAATAATTTTATTAAATTATTCACTTACATCTTTTGTAACTTTATGTAACCCTGAGGATGAGACATACAATTTTCTTGTTTCTATCGCACCGCGATTAGAATTCAGTTCGAAAACAAATGTCGAACATTCATTTTCGGAATCAGCCAAAACGTACAGCATTTATCCCTCAGTAAATATCTAATTTTCAACGTATATCACATTAGCGATTATATAGTACATGTGCTCCTGAACGATAATTAGTATCTAGAGTATTAGGCTTCTATGAAAATCATTTACAATGAAATAGATTCAGAGAACAGTAGGCCTGCCTTTCTTAAATTAATTTAAAGTTTAGAATACACATAATTAGCACAACAACAATTACAGTCGTTTCTAGTTTACGTAGGTTAAAGGCTTCAGACATGTCAATAATCATGTATAATGTTTGACCACTTTTTATCACCACGCTGGCCCACTTCAGATTGGTGATGGTGTGAAACTTTCGTCTGAACGCTCACAGCAAACCAACCTAGTTACCTAGTTTGGGTGGCCCTGCCTAGCACAGCTTTGCTGATCATGTCGATACACAAACCCTTTCACCACTGTAAGACATCCCCAAACAGAAACACGTTGATAAATAACGAAATGTGGGGGTCAAACTATTAACCGCTAGCTAAACCTTTATCGTCCAGGTATATTAAGCAACGAGCAGTGCCAATGCATTTGATAAACCATTGAATTGGGCCTTGATGAGTATGATACAGTTTTAAAAAGCAGAGGAGTGTTCAAAGTTCCACTTGTTCTTCGTTTCTCTCCTTCGTTTTGACAGTCATGGATGCTTCAAAAGCCATTGCTCGGTATCTGGCTTAAGCTGTAAATGGACTGGACGCATAGCTGTACAAATAACTTTATCCTCGAAAATAACCTTCATATTTGTTTAGTTTTTACAAATTATCAACTTCGGACTAAATATTGACAATGTTCACTTGAGTGCTTAACCATATACCTCGTAGAAAATATATATTATCTGTTAAGTTGAAACCAAAAAATACTAATAACATCTTTGTGTCAAATTGCTAGAAATATGTGCTATTAAACATGCCAAAATATAAACAAGCTATTATCTCTCATTTCTAGGCCTTCCTCTCTTCGTGCAATGCGGAATTATGCCATTTTGTTCATTATTCAATGTGACCGAATGACATTTATATTCAGTATATATATATATATATATATATATATATATATATATATATATATATATATATATATATATTTATATATATATATATATATATATATATATATATATATATATATATATATATATCATCTTTTCCTACGCCTATTGACTCAAAGGTCCTCGGTTATATTTCGCCAGCCGTCTCTGTCTTGAGCTTTTAATTCAATACTTCTCCATTCATCATCTCTTACTTCGTGCTTTATAGTCATAAGTCCTGTAGGCCTGGGTCTTCCAATTCTTCTAGTGCCTTGTGTAGCCCAGTTAAACGTTTGGTGAACTAATCTCTCTTGGGGAATGCGAAGAGCATGCCCAAACCATCTCCATCTACCTCTCATCTTGATCTCATCCACATATGGTACTCGAGTAATCTCTTTTAGTTTCATTTCTAATCCTGGCCGGTCATTTAACTCCCAATATCCTTCTGAGGGCTTTATTCTCAAATCTACTAAATCTATTGGAGATTGCTTCATTGTCATACCATGACTCATTTCCATAGAGTAACACCGATCTCACTGAACTGATATATAGACTGATTTTTATATGAATTTTTAGGCGATTTGATTTCCAAATTTGACCTAACCTAATCATTGTCTGATTTGCCTTTTTCAATCTTTCAATAAACTCTAATTCTAAAGACCCTGTATTGGAAATCATTGTTCCTAAATACTTAAATGATTCTACCTCACTAATCCTTTCTCCTGCTGATGATATTTTATCTTCCATTGCATACTCCATTCTCATCATCTCTGTCTTTCTTCTATTTATCTTCAGCCATACCTCGTGTGATATTTCATGTATTCTGGTAAGCAAGCATTGAAAATCCCGTGGTGTTCTGCTAAGAAGGACAGCATCATCAGCATACTCTAGGTCTGCTAAATTCCTATCACCAATGCAGTCCAATCCTTCTCCGCCATCTCTGACTGTTCTACACATTACAAAGTCCATGAGGAGTATAAACAACATAAGTGACTACACATTCCCTTGGAGTACTCCGCTGTTCACTGGAAACTCACTTGATAAGACTCCATTAACATTAACTTTGCACTTGCTATGCTCAGGAACAGACTTAATCAAATTTACACATTTAAGAGGAATTCCATAATAACGTAGGACTCTCCACAAAATTGGCCGGTGCACACTATCAAAGGCTTTTTTATATTCCACAAATACCATCAAAAGGGGATTTCTATATTCTACGCATTGCTGTACTACATGTCTCAAAATGAAAATTTTGTCGGTGCAACTTCTACCTTTTCTAAATCCTGCTTGCTCATCTCTCAGCTTTTCATCAATCTTTTTCTCCACTCTCTTAAGAATAAGCATACTATATATTTTCATAACAACTGACGTAAGTGTTATGCCTCTGTAATTATTGTAATCAGTCAGGTCTCATTTTAAGCTATTTTCACCAACACTCCTAACTCCCATTCATCAGGTCTTGCCTCTTCATGCCACATTCTACAAAATAATCTTGTAAATACTCTGGGAGTCACTTCATTTTCGGCCAGTATAATCTCGGCAGTTATTCCATCGTATCCAGGGGCTTTCCATCTCTTTAGTTTTTTTAGGATAGCTTCGACTTCAAACACACTGAATTCATTCATGGGGACATCAAGGTTTTCATCAGCTTCAGGTATATCAATCAAATTATTCCCTTCATATCTCCTATTCATAACCTCACTAAAGTGTTCCATCCAACGTTGTCTTTCTTCATCTTCTGTTGTTATAGCAGAGCCATCTCTCTTTTTGATGGGTGTATGCTTCTTCTTCTTTGCCCCCGTCGAGATTTCATTAATAATCCTATGAGCAATTCTTACACCATAGCCACTTCCTGAATTCATAGCTTTGTCGGCCTTATCTGCTTTACTGTCTAAATACTCTCTCCAGTCATTCCTGGCTTTTCTTTTGACCTTGCTGTCAATACTGGAATACTTAGCATGATCTACTGTACCTTGTAATTTTAATTACTTCCTCGAAAACTTTCAACAATCAATTTCTGTCTTTGTCTCCGTTTTATAGTATCCCAAGTATCATTCGATATCCATGGCTTTCTCCTTGTAACTGTTTGTCCCAAGACTTCGCTACCAACTGACTGATATATGTTCTTAATATCACACTATTCTTCATTAATTGTCTGTTCTTCGTCCCTTAAGGTCCCTAAGACTGCAAATCGATTCCTACATTCAATTGCAAATGTTTCTCTGTGCTCTTCCTCTAGAAGCTTAGTTGTATCAAACCTAGGTATTCTATCTATCTTTCTGTTGGGTGCTTTCAGTTTTAATTTCAGTGTGGCAATGAGGAGCTGATGATTACTACCAATATCTGAACACACACGCACACACACACACACATATATATATATAAATATATATATATATATATATATATATATTTATATATATATATGTATATAATATATGTATACATGTATATAATATATATATATATATATATATATATATATATATATATATATATATATATATATATATATATATAATTTGTGTCTATATATACATATATATAATATATATATAATTTGTATATATATATATATATATATATATATATATATATACAGTATATATATATATACATATATATATATATATATATATATATATATATATATATATATATATATATAAAATGCGTGTGGTATTTATGCAATAAAAGTGTCAAATAGATATTAACAGAGACGTTCACCAGCTGGGGAATAAAAACTTAATATTTTGGTGGAATCCTTCATAATGAGATCTTGGAGTATGTTTCAGATCTTGAAAACATTTGTCATAATATATCAGATTACTGACAAGCAAAACCATTTACTGTTTAAAGCGAGTGGATAGTGCA
Organism: Palaemon carinicauda; assembly: GCF_036898095.1. Taxonomy (NCBI): domain Eukaryota; kingdom Metazoa; phylum Arthropoda; class Malacostraca; order Decapoda; family Palaemonidae; genus Palaemon; species Palaemon carinicauda. The sequence goes on from NC_090746.1 coordinate 21,451,795, forward strand.
AGAGCGTCAATGGGACAGCCACGACTAATATTAACAGGTGACTATCATTGTTATGGACTATCACTGATATGTAATTCAAATGGTTATTCATTGAAATACTAGTGTACGCAACCCGTCAAAAATTACGGTGGTTAAACATCTAAATAGATATGCACACACATGCATTAATCCCTTCCCACCCTCTCCCTCTTTCCTAACTACAACACGGCAGTAGTGGTTTCCGAACGTATCTCTCCTGATACTTTCTCTCACTAGTGTATGACTATTCCCTCTCCCCACTACATGAGGGACGGGGAGTGACCGAGTAGTTGAAGTTTACATCATATATATATATATATATATATATATATATATATATATATATATATATATATTCTTACAAACCTGGTGTAGTGTAGAGTAAATACAGTAGATTATTCATGATTTTATTTATGTTTTCATATGTGCATTGAAGAGAGGTTAGCCAGATCTTGAGATGAGTTTTTCTTGTGTAGATTCAAGTTTATTATGTAAATTACGTAAGACTTTCGTCATTAATTTCATTGTATTCTTCATTCAAAGTCAGTTTATGAAAATTTACATTATTTTTAAGAATTAACTTATTTATTTCACGTATTTTTGTTACGAAATGTTACGTAATGTGTTTGAGAGTGTTATGTGACCATACGAAATATGAACAAGGGCTTATGTAATGTTCTTTTATATTTTTATGAGGTATTGCATTATGTTTGTGAGAGATAATGGTAAATGACATGTGCTTTGGAAGGTTCGCGAGGGCCCTAGTGTTAGCTCTCATCTTTTTTTTATTTCGGGGACAAAGGGTGGGTGAAGCTAGCTGACCGAGAGAGCCGTCTTGCGTTGCACGAGTACATGTTCGAGAGAGCAATACTTGGTAACTCTGACACCTTAGCACAGGCCCCAAGCTTCCCAGAACTTTGGAAAGTTTCTGGAAGTAGCTAAGTTTCATATATAAAGGCGACCCCAGGGTTGCATAGATAGATAGAGAATTCCACCCTTAAGATAGGCATCTCCACCTCTCTCTCACTCTCGCACGCAGCTCAGTGTATTGTTTTTAAAGTGTTCAGTGAAATAGCGAAGTTTTGGTGTGACGAGTGTTTGTAATCCTATTGAGTACTTATTGAAATTCTCTTGGAGTTTTAGTAAATGGCCCTGTAAGAAGGTGATAGGTTCTTGTATTGTGATCTGGTTATCTATTTTCCTTCAGTGTCAAACTTAAATATTGTATTCAGATTTAATTTCAATCAAAGAAGTGATTGTATAAATTTCATAAGTATTTCAAAGTCAAGAGGTTTTATAATTGCCAGAACGTAACACTTTTGTCTTAATCTAAGTTTTGTTCAGCCTTAATATTTGGAGTGACTTATTTGATCTACGTAAATTCTTTCAAAGTGTTATAATCTATAAAAAATATATTTATTTTTGTAAAGAGTGCATTATTTCAATCATCAGTGTTTGATGTATATTCGCTCGTATCCTTTTAATGAACCGAAGTTAGAGTTATTTGAATATTCGTAATAATAATTACCCAGTTTAGTTTTAAGTGTACTTAAGAGGCCTTTGGATATTCAGTGTTTTATATATTGCTATCTGGGAGCTATTCAACTGTCTCAGACTTCGGGTATCAATATTTCCAAGTGTAACAGATTTAATGTAAAAGCAAACAGGTGTGATTAGAATTCGAGAGGTTGTATAGCTTGCCAGTCGTAATAAATATATTCTATTATATGTCTGGTTCCCAGACGAGAGCTATAGTATAATATATTTTTGGTGCCCAGACCTGGGAGCCATAATCATATAATATAATTATATATATATATATATATATATATATATATATATATATATATGTATATATATATATATATATATATATATATATATATATATATATATATATACACCAGACACTTGCTCTTTCTTGTATACGGGAGATAAAACAATGAAGAACCAAAAACTATATTGGCTTAGAATGAAAAGAAATAATCAAATAGCATATAAAATTTGATTAACTAGCATTGTAAATGTCTAAGACCGTCCAGTTACTACACAACTTAATAGAGCAACTTATCATTAAGGTCCTTATTGGGGCAATAAACGTTCTGAAGCTAAATAATCCAAATTTCAACCCAATAACTCGTCATTCTGTTGAAGTATTAAAATTTCAGTTGTTGATAAGACATGAAATAATGATGAATTTACTTGCTAAGGGTAAGACAGAAAGCATTTATTTTTTTAGATGATTATGCTATTCATCGAAATTAGCATATCAAATTAAAAGAATAATACATATGACACGAAAGTAGATAATTAATATGATAACGTACAACCACGTCAGGTTAGTTAAGGTATACTACACACCTAAATTTAAAAAAAAAAAAAAAATCAGTTAAAGTCTGTTTTTGTAGCAAATCATATTGCCTACGTAAAGTATAACATTTAACCTAATTCCGACGAGAGGAAAGAGATATCACGATGCAAATGAAAAATTAACTCGGACCAAAAAATTATACAATTTAAAAAACATTAAGCAAAGTAAACAAAAAACATACTGAGTAAAATAAGAACGTTATATTTTTTATTATTCATTATCTTATTTAGAAATTTTGTAGTTATGCTTTTATTTTGACATCAGAGCAACAACGCAATGTCATTTTCTTCCTTATTTCCAACTCTCTCTCTCTCTCTCTCTCTCTCTCTCTCTCTCTCTCTCTCTCTCTCTCTCTCTCTCTCTCTCTCTCTCTCTCTCTCTCTCTCTCCGCTAAGTGAAGTTTATTTTTGGACTTTATCCATTTCGAATAATACAGGAAATAACAGACTTGTTTTCAAGTAATCACAAAACTCCACGATTTATGTAATAGCCAAGAGTCAAGCCTTGCAAATATGTCGTGAGAATAGGACGAAGTTACCTGGTTTCTCTAAAAAAAGATTGAATTGCCAAGAATAGAAGCACACAGGCAATGTTCGTATATTGGCTCATGTTTCTATTATCTTGTATACAGGCGAAGGACATTTTTTGAGGACTGAGTCAATCTTTGCACTGATTTACGAAATTGTTTATAAATTCTTTAAGCGAAGTCGTAAGGAAGTCACGCATTCACCTGTGACCATTTTTTTTTTCAGTGAAATTTTGTGGCGATGTGATGTCTGGAGTTTGAAATATGTTCTAATTTCCCAAGATGTTTCTGGGTTTTCGTTTTTTTCAGTTTCGATAACGTTCCATAACAACGAATGTTTGAAATCAGTATATCTTGTGCGCTGGTCAATTTATGTACAGTTGGACACAGGAATTCCTGACACACATCGCTCTGAGGAAATGCACCATGTAACACCCTAACCACTTGGCGAGTAACCAAAAATATTATGTAGGGAGAGCTGGCAGCGGGGATGGGTGGGGCTAAATGCAGAAACTCGCCTCTCTGCAAGGGTGTACTTCCTCATAGCAAGGTGTACAAGAAATTTCTGTGTCCCATTGTACCTTTCTGATTTGAATACGTGACTTCATAAATTTCCCATGTTGATTTTCTCCTATGGGTCATTTTCTAATGGTTAAAGACGCTAAATACAGATATTGCAATCACAATAACTATATATTTCGAAATATTTCAACATAACCCTAATATGCACCATGAAAGCTGCAAATTACTCTCCTGAAAGATCTAGCCCATTTATATTTTCTATTTATAGTATAATTGCTGAAAGTTATCAAGTTAGATGAGAATATAATAGAAGACATCAAGGTAAGTATTTTCTTGTTTAATTCAAGTTTCGAATCATGAAAAAAATGGGAGATCTAAAGGACACAGAGAAAAGAGATCTGGTCAAGATCCACGGGCATTAACAAACACGCAAGTTCACTTTAATATTCCAGTCCTTCGGTCGAGGTTTAGGAGGAGCCTTGCATGTCAACCTTCCATCTCTGACGGGGAGTCCATCTCGGAAGCCCAATTCCACCATGGAATGGAATTTTGGAAAATAACGGTACAAGGTCCAGTTAATCTTGACTCTGGAATGTATAATAAACGAATCTTATTTCTTCTCGAACATTTCCCAAGGCAAAGGAAACATGCGAAGTTACTCCCCTTTCGCAACAAAAATACCTGGACTGAGACGACCCTGCATTACTGAGAAACAAGTTCGTTTCCCGAAGGAGGTCATTTTCTAACAGGATCAATCTAGCGTACAGGTCGCTGAAGAAATATGGACCATAAACGAAAAGAACCTTGGATCGGAAAAACAGAACAATTGTGGTCTTTGTCATTCATTCCCAATAGCAGGTAATCTATGTGATGACCCACGCAGAGTTTAGATCACTCAAGTTCAAAATCAGATACAGTTTATGAATTAAACGTTAAGTCAGTCATATTATCCAGAAGTGGATTTATATGTATTATGCTGACATAATCAACAATTACTTCCCTTTAATCAACTTTATTCCAGTTGGAACCAGATTGTGGAATGATCTTCCTAATCTGCCGGTTGAATCGGTAGAACTTGAGAAGTTCAATTTTTTTTTATTTTTATTTGTGTTGAACAGGTTGACATAAGTCTCGTATTATAGCTTTTACATGAGTGATTTATTTCAACGGTTTTTTTTCTCTTTTTTTGCTCTTAAAATATTTTAGTGTTTGTAGTTGCTATTCCCTTATATCTTTTCTTCACTAGGCTACTTTCCTTGTTGCAGCTCCTAGGCTTGTAGCATTTTCCTTTTCCAACCAGGGTTGCAGCTTGGATAATAATAATAATAATAATAATAAGCTGCTCTTCTCCTTTTGGTTTTCATACAAACATACATACATACTGCACATACATAAATGCGTGCGTGAATGAAGAAAATAAACAGAGATTGTCGTAAACCTTGCGCATAAATATAAGCATTACATCCTATCAATAAATTCTCAAGGTGCGAAATATTTCTCAAGTTGGGTTGTGATACCTGACTTTTAACGTTTGCATCATAAACAACAATGACTATCAAATTCAGGGATTATTTACAACAATAATAACAATAAAACAAAAACCAGTACTATTATCATATACTGTTGCTGTTCAGGAACAATCTGATAACTGCTGACTACGTAATTGTTACGTAATTCGTAAAATTTACTGAAGTTGGTTTTCTTCAAGACACTGTATTTGACATGGCATAACAAACATCATAGTAGAAATTTCACTTTAAGAACAAGCAAAACATTCGCAAATGAAATACTAATCTTTCCAATAGTTAACCTTTCTCACTACGGGCTGCAGTGTTGCAAGAGCCCGTGTCTGGCAGCAAAGGCCAGAAAATCTAAAAGCAAGCAACCTTTCTCTCCAGCCAGTCAATCATCCAGTTATGGCACCTTTGTTATTATTATTATTATTATTATTATTATTATTATTATTATTATTATTATTAATCAAGCTACAATTCTAGTTGGAAAAGCAGGATCCTACAAGCCTAACCAACAGGGAAAATATCCCAGTGAGGAAAGGAAATGGAGAAATAACGAATAAACTTATCTATATAGAAGCAATGAATGAAAAATATAAGATATATCAAGACCAGAACATCGTTAAAATAAACGGATTTTGAGCGAAGCGAAAAATCTATTTTTGGGTGAGATAGCCATGTCGTCCTGATGGAAGTTCCTATAGGGTAGCTTCCTAGGGTATATTACAACTACGGCGATATTCCCAGAGAATTTACCTTAAGGTACCAGAATTCTAACTCCTGGAGCGAGTATCCCTCGTGAAAGGGATATCGCGACATATCAGAGGACGTATTCTAGACACGTCACATGGCAATCTACTACCTGAATAGAGATTCGTCTCGTAGGAGGGAGATTGACGAGATACGAATTCGGGAAAGAAAAAGGGGAGCCGCTCCCAAGGCTTCCCTATCCCCCGATTCGTATGCGTGCCTGGCGCCAATCCTGGCGCCATCTGTATTCCTTGTAGCGTACACGAGGTGCTACAGATACTGTATGTAGGGAGGGGTCCTACAGCCCTTTCTTAGAAAGGCAAGGGCGGGTCCATCAGGACGACATGGCTATCTCACCCAAAAATAGATTTTTCGCTTCGCTCAAAATCCGTTTTTTGGGCTCAAGCCATGTCGTCCTGATGGAAGTGTACCAGAGCATTACTGTATCTGTGGATTCTCAGAACGTGCCGTACTCCCCGGAGATATTTATTCCCGGTCGACTAGACCTAGAGACCTAAGATGTTACCGTTATACATCTTTTCAACTAACTATAAACTATGTTAGAGCTTCCTGCCCCCTACAGGGAAGAGTCCTACTAGACTCTGGAAAGTCTCGAAGAGTACATATATCTATGTATGAATGCCAGGCAAGCTAATATAGTGGTCTCGCCCTATATTCAGTAAAGCATAGTTTGTATAGAACCACTGCGTCAATATATTGACCAGTCATCCGCACAATACTTGTATTGGACAAAGGTTTATATCCGCATAGGAAGAAACTAATAAAACCGCCCTCGTCCCTTTATGGGACGGAGTCCTCCCATAGGGGACTTACATAAACCAATGCAACATAGCTTGCAAAACAGAACAATTCTATCAGAATTATCCCAGATAAGATACATAGAATTAAAATGCTCAATTATACCAATAAATTGACACAGGTGAAAGAGACGCAAGGTTCTCAAGAACAAGTTTATTGACAGATAATAAACAGACAGGTTAACAACAAATATATATATTTATATAAAAGAGGGTAACCCAAAACTTTAAGCATAAGTATGATAGTAAACAGAACTTGTTTATCTGAAAGAAAAACCATTAAACACCACTTTAATGAGATACCAAGGTATCAAGTCATAAAAAATCTGTATTACAAATCAATCACATTAGCGTTAGAAACGCTTGGCACACATGTCTGAACTTATGCAAGGTTCACCTTTGAAGGAAGGAACAGTCTATATAGGCACTTGGTGCCCTCATTTAGTTTGTAGTACAGTATGTACCTACACACTCACCCTGGACTTAATCGTCCCAATTAAGACCACTGTTCCTCGCAGAGTTAAACAGTAGGGTTAACTACACGACCCACTGCTACCACAGATCTCTTAAGTTCCTCTACTTGCTTCGCATAGTGGCGAAAGAACACCCTGGAAGACTTCCAGCCCGTGTATGAACGGAGATGTTCAAAATCCATACAATTAAAGAAATTTAGGGATGAGGCAACTTTCCTCGGATCGTGACCTGCGGGTGTACTGTCAGGATCCGCTCTGCGAATAAAATATGTCATTTTCGCTCTGAGTTGATTCAGAGATAAATTTGAGCCTGATGTTTCTCCCCTGAATAGTTGACTACCCTTGAAGTCTGAAGTTCTACGAAGATAGACCTTTAGGCATTCTACTGGACATAGAGATGCATCTTCTTTCAGAGGACAGATTCTCCAGGGACCCCACCTGTTGGTGGGTAACTCATTCTTGGCGAGAAACGTAGGATCCGGAAACAGGTTCAGCTCCCCCCCATCCAGGAACTGAACACGACCTGCCTCTCTCGAGAGGGCTACGATCTCACTAACCCTGGCCCCGGACGCGAGTGCAAATAGGAAAATAACTTTTTGCGTCAAATCCTTTAACGCACATTCTTCATTGCTCAACAAGGAGGCGAAATGAAGAACTTTGTCTAAAGACCATGAGATGGGCTTTGGAGGTGCTGAAGGTCTGAGCCTAGCGCAGGCTTTCGGAACTTTATTAAAGATCTCGTTACCTAGGTCGATCTGGAAGGCAAATAAAATGGGTCTCATCAAAGCCGATTTACACACTGAAATCGTGTTAGCTGCCAATCCTTGGCCATGGAGATGGATGAAGAAAGATAAGAAGAAATCTGTTGAGATCTCCTGCGGATTCTTTGCCTTTACAAAGGCCACCCATTTTCTCCAAGATGACTCATATTGCCTTCTAGTCGATTTGCACTTGTATTCCTCTAGGAAGTCTATGCTGGCTTTCGAAATCCCGAAGCGCTTTCTCACCGCTAGGGCGAGAAAATCATGAGCTGCAGGGTCTGGGTTTTCTGTAATGAAGCGCAGACAGTCGACTTCTGGACTCGCTGGGTCAGAACTGGATGTGGTAGCGGCACGAACTTCATCTGTAGTTCCAACGCCAAGGGGAACCACATGCTGTTCGCCCACTTGTGGGCCACTATTGCCGCTACCCCCTTGAAGGATCTCAGTTTGTTGAGGACCCTCAACAGAAGGTTGTGAGGAGGGAACAGATAAATCCTGGACCATCTGTTCCAGTCGAGGGACATTGCGTCCACTGCTTCCGCTAAGGGGTCCTCGTACGGGGACACGTACAGGGGCAACTTCTTGTTGTCTTTCGTCGCAAAGAGGTCTATTTGCAGTTCTGGGACTTGATTCAGAATGAAGGAAAATGATCCTGCGTCTAAGGACCATTCCGACTCTATCGGTGTGAACCTGGATAGAGCGTCCGCTGTCACATTGCGGACTCCTTGAAGGTGAACTGCCGACAGGTACCACTTCTTCTTTTCCGCCAATCGGAAAATGGCTAACATCACTTGGTTGAGAGGTGGTGACCTCGACCCTTGTCGATTCAAGCATCTCACAACCACCTCGCTGTCTGTCACCAATCTTATGTGGATCGAGTGACGCGGGGAGACTTTCTTTAAGGTAAGGAGCACTGCCATAGCTTCTAGAAAGTTTATATGAAAGGTCCTGAATAGCTTGGACCAAGTCCCCTGGACTTTTTTCCGATGAGAGTGACCTCCCCATCCCTCCTTTGAGGCGTCTGAGTGAATCGTCAACGACGGGGGAGGTGGCTGAAGAAGAACAGACTTCTTTAGATGTCTGGCTTGGGACCAAGGTCTGAGAAGAGTACGTAGCCGAGGCGGCACTGGTCTTCTCAGGTCTCTTCGCGCGTTTGATGCATACCTTCTCCAAACTCCGGTTGCATCCTTTAGCTGTGCTCTTAGCACTGGGTCTGTCACTGAAGCAAACTGGAGAGAGCCTAGTACCCTCTCCTGTTCGCGTCTTGATATCCTTTCGGAATCTAGAAGTCTCTTGACAGAGCCCGCTATCTCCTTCCTTTTCTTCATTGGGATGGAGAAACTGTGTGACAAAAGGTCCCAGTGGATTCCCAGCCACTGGAACTTTTGGGATGGAGAAAGTCGAGACTTTTTCTTGTTGATCTTGAAGCCTAGGTACTCTAGGAACTGGATCACCTGACTGGAAGCTTGCAAGCATTCGGTCTCGGATGCTGCCCACACCAGCCAGTCGTCCAGGTAGGCTACTACCTGAATTCCCTTTAGGCGTAATTGTTTGAGAGCTGCGCTCGCAAGCTTCGTGAAAATCCTTGGGGCTATGTTTAGCCCGAATGGCATGGCTCTGAAGGCGTACAGTTTTCGTTGTAGCCTGAACCCTAGGTAGGGGGAGAGTCGACGGCTGATTGGAATGTGCCAATAGGCGTCTGACAAGTCTATAGAGACTGAGTATGCCCTCTTGGGCAGTAAGGTCCTTATGTGTTGCAGTGTTAGCATCTTGAATTTGCAATTCACTATGAACTTGTTGAGTGGTGACAAGTCCAGAATGACTCTGAGCTTTTCCGAGTCTTTCTTGGGAACACAAAACAGCCTCCCTTGGAATTTGATGGACTTCACCTTTCGGATCACATTTTTCTCCAACAGTTCTTGAACGTACTCCTCCAAAATGGGGGTGGAGTGTTGGAAAAACCGAAGGCATGGGGGTGGAGTGCTGTACCAGCTCCAACCCAGTCCATTCTTGAGTAGGCTTTGGGCCCAGGGATCGAAGGTCCAGCGATCCCAAAATTTCATCAGTCTCCCTCCTACCGGTATCATTTCACTTGGACTGCCGTCCTGAGGTCTTGCCTCCCTGACCACGACCACCTCTGAATCCCCTTCCCCTTGAGGGGCGCCTAGACGAGCCTCTGGCTGCTCCTCTAGGTTTTGCACGAAAGGAAGAAGACTGTCCTTCGAACGTTGGGGCGAATGTGGTTGACTGACCTGGCACCGCCTGGGGTACCCACTGAAAGGCAGTCGGGGTTTGTGCCACTATCTGGGGCACTGGAGGCAAAGGCAATTGCAGTTGCTGTTGCTGTCTATAAGGCTTGGCTGGCCGAGATGGTAGCCTAGTCTTCATATTCTTCCTCTTTGGTTGAGGACCCTCATCCGGGGAAGATTTTCTTTTGATAGCCAGGCCCCACTTCTGGAGAAGATTTCTATTCTCCACGGCGGCCTTATCAACAACCTCTTTGACCACATCGGTAGGGAAAAGGTCTTTTCCCCAAATGTTGGAGGAGATTAACTTCCTTGGCTCGTGTCTCACCGAAGCCCCGGTGAACACGAACTCCCTGCAAGCTCTCCTTGCCTTGACGAAGTTATAAAGGTCCTTCGTCACTGTGGCTAAGTGAGACTTAGCCACTACCATGAACATTTCATGGACCTTGGGGTCACTTGCCATCGTCTCGAGAGTAGTCTGATGAGACATTGAGGCAGCCAGTCTTTCTTTTGTCTCGAACTCTCTTCGTAAAAGAGATTCGGACAGCTTGGGGAGGTCCTCGCCGAATTGCCGTCCGGCAATATCAGCCTCCAACTTTCCCACTGAGAATGTTAGATGGACATCCTTCCAGTCTTTGTGGTCCATAGGTAGAGCCAGCGACAAGGGTTTACACTCCTCCAGGGAGGGGCAAGGCTTGCCGGCCTCGACTGCCTTTAGGACAGCCGCAAACCCTTTCTGTAAAAAGGGGAAGGCTCTATCAGGAGAGGACACAAACGAAGGGAGCTTCTTGCTCAATGCAGCTACCTTCGAATTCGAGAAGCCCCTCTCTTTCATCGAGGATGAAAGTAGGGCTTGAGCCTTAGCGTGGTCCATAACAATGACCTCCTTCGGCTCTGTCTCCTCCCTTGAAGCTGGTTCTTTTCTCAGCCGGACATAGCAGTCCGGATATGATGCCTTGCTGGGCCAGAATTCTACCTCCTCTAGGGGAACTGAACCCAGCTTATCCGAAATGACGATCTTTCCAGTCGTCATCGGCATGTGCTCAGCATACCTCCATGGGTTAGCATCTGAGCATATGGGAAGGTCTTTCACATTGAGCCTTTTCCGGGGCCCATGTGATTCTGCCAGGGACTGCATGCGCAGTTCCATTGCAGCCGCCTTCTCCTGATTCTCCTTCTGCATTTGTTGGATCATTCCAACAATCGAAGAGAGGGCCTGTCCCAGTTCTACTGGGAGGCCAGCCGATGTTGAGGGGATAGGCTCCGGCATCTGAACCGGAGCAGCCGACACCTCGTCGACCTCATCCTCTACGACATCCGGGGTTTGAACTTGATCCTGACCTTCTGCCAGGAGGTCTTCTTCCAAACGATCGTCCAGGTCAGACATCCTGTCACACAACTGGATGTCTTGCATCGCATCTGCGACTTCCTCGTCCACCTGGACTTGATCTTGAAGGATCTCCTCTTGAGGCTGGGGAATCACTGCCTCAGCTGATGCCTGGGGAAAAAGATACGCCCTCATCTTCTCACTTGGAAGATAAGGGCCAGAGGTGTTCTTCTTGAAGCCCCTTACCCAAGTACGAAGCTTTTCCCTAGCTATATCCCTTGATTCCGCCGTTCTAGGGGAATCAAAAGCCTCAGTAATCAGGTTAGTGCATACAGTACATACCTGAGGGTCCCAATACTGGAGATCATCCTTGGAGACAGCGCATGCTGCGTGTCTCCTACAACACTCATGTCCGCAGAGGTTCTTGCTGCGGACATTGCAGAAAACATTTCCGCACTTCGGAGGGTCCTCCTGTAAAGAGAAGAAATTTCCATGAGTATCAAGTGAACTATGTATCACTGGATATGCATAGTATAGCATAACAATTCATAATTGAAAGACACACACTTGTGTTTCCCTCACAACCCATTGCTGCAGCCTTCCGGATAATAAAATCAAAAATGGTTTATCTCTACTAGAGTAACCAATGCAAGGTTTCCAGAGGAAACAGGTGGAGCTCACACCTAGGCAATGATTTTAAAAATCCTGGATAATAGACGGGGAAGAACTCTGCTTCCTGTCTGAGGGCAACAGCAAAGGGCTGTGTAAGAAAACACAATAGTATTAGAAGATACAGTGCTGTACCTAAACTTTTACTATAGTTTTCTTCTTACTGTATATGCTATACAGAAGAATACTAGTACAGTATAGGAGGATGTGTGCCGGCCTGCCTTTGCCGGCCGGCACACACCACAATTAGCTTTAAAGTATACTACTTAACAGCTATAGGGCGGCAGCCCTCTGGTTCAAATGCCTGTGCCGGCGGCAGCAGCTGCCGGCCAGCAACAGCCAGTGTTGGCCGGCAATGATTGCCGGCCAGCAACTACACAAGGTAGTACCCAGCTGCCGGCCACACTCTTGGTGACCGGCAGACAAGGACTGACATAAGCCGGCCGGCAAAGGTACAAGACCGATGCCAGCCGGCAGCAAAAGAACCAGAAGACTACCCCTGCCCGGCTGCCGGCCTCATAGGCCGGCTGCCGGGACAGGTACAGCACTAGAAGAAAATAGAATGGATGCCGGGATAAGAGTGTACACAACCCCCCAAGCCCGGCAACCGAAAGAGTGCATATAAGGAAGGGGAGAAACTTAATTCAGGCTTCCTTGACCAATGCCGTCCGGCTCTGCCGGCAGGCATGGATGAGGGACCAAGAGAGGTCCGGGCAGCACTCGAAAACATAAGACCCTTGCCGTCCAGCGTCTCTGCCGGCCGGCAATGGGCTTAGTCAATCCATATCCCAACCTATACTAGGTCCAGAAGTAGAATGACATATGGTACAGTAATACCCCTGCCGGCCAGCTCTGCCGGCCGGCAAGGTACAGTACAGTAATGGCTAGGCCATTACGGAGATAGAGGGGGAAGGGACAAGAGGGTCCTGCCAACCTTGCTTTAGTGACAGATCACCCGCAGCCAAGAACTCTGTCTTAGCCTAAGGGAGATCTAAGGGAAAGTGCCAGCGCAGTAGTATAATACCTGCCAGCTTCCAGAGCACCAAAGCAAGGAAGGCGTTGCAACTCCCAAGGGAAGATTTATCCTCCCCGAGAACAGCAACAGGACTTAGTCTGGTCGATCACACAAGAAGGAATCATAACTACAGAAACCTTCGACAGTGACCTAAGGGAGCTCAGCTCCCTTTGTAAGTGTTAGGTCAGCGAGGGAGACTCTGCCCCAAGCCAAACAACACGGACTCAGACTAAAAACTCTGTTGTTCTGTCCCTCTTTGAACCAGACTCAGCAGGAACAGGAAGGTACAGTAACACCCTAGTATAGTTTTATCGAAAATAAATTCGGAAAAAACCACTTAGGGATAAGCCCAAGGCTTAAACAGAGGGAAAGGGATTGCATACCTTCTCCGAAGAAAAGAAAGCAACCGGGGAGTATGATAAAGTATACTAAGGCTCCATAAGCAATTAGCCTAGGCACCAAGAGAATCGATTACCTAATTCACCGAAACTCTCACGTATACAATCTTGGAAATATTCCACACAGTCTAAAATGTATAAAATAGCCTAAAGCTTCAATAAAATTTTAATTACACTCGGAAAAACCATAATCATGCATTAAGTACTAGGACCAAACGACTAGGCTACATGGCCTAGCGTAGGCCAGAATGGCGAATACTTCGCCAAATAATACTAAGCACGAAAGGAAATCCTATGTAAAGCTAAATAGCTAAATTTTATTAAGCAAAACAACCAGGAATGTCACTCTGACTAACTAATTTATACCTAGCGAGTGACAGTGTCCAGGACACCTCTGGTAGGCTACGGCTCTTGTATCAAAGATTAATCCTATTAATCACTCAAAATTTTACCAAGAGCCTACATTTATACATAACAGACACTATACTCAACTTATCCGAGGTCAACGAAGACGAAGAAGCCATGAAAAGCTGAATAAATCCAAGATTTGCGAGAAAAACAGGAAAAAACACCGAGTTGTTAAGCTACGCAAAAAGGAATACAGATGGCGCCAGGATTGGCGCCAGGCACGCATACGAATCGGGGGATAGGGAAGCCTTGGGAGCGGCTCCCCTTTTTCTTTCCCGAATTCGTATCTCGTCAATCTCCCTCCTACGAGACGAATCTCTATTCAGGTAGTAGATTGCCATGTGACGTGTCTAGAATACGTCCTCTGATATGTCGCGATATCCCTTTCACGAGGGATACTCGCTCCAGGAGTTAGAATTCTGGTACCTTAAGGTAAATTCTCTGGGAATATCGCCGTAGTTGTAATATACCCTAGGAAGCTACCCTATAGGAACTTCCATCAGGACGACATGGCTTGAGCCCAAAAAATGTCATATACAAACAGGTAAGAAATGACTTGAATACAAGTTAGTAAGTTTTTCATACCAAGATGAATGCTAAATTCAAACTCCTATGGACAATGGTGATTTTTCAGGAATTTCAGGAACTTCTTAATATCCATTTTTTTTACTACGGTATTTAGAAATGTGAAAGTAATTAATCACGCTTCTTTAAAAAAAAAAAAAAGACATTGCGTTATCAACTTCCTTTCAAGCGTGATGAAATTTCTTTAGAATTTTTGTGGAATAAAATATGCTTACAACACTGAGCTTAAATAACCCAACATGATAATTCAATTGTTCGATGAGAAATTAAATGGCATGAACTGATAAGGAAAACTACACTGTGTCTACACAATATAATTCTATAGATCAAACACCAGTATACGTAGCATCTTATCTAAAAAAGTAATAAAAAGGTTATGGAAGGTGTAAAAAAATATATATATATATATATATATATATATATATATATATATACATATATATATATACATATATATATATATATATATATATATATATATATATATAATATATATATATATATATATATATATATATATATATATATATATATATATATATATATATATAACGGCGAATAACAAGCTTAACGGTTAATAAGATATAAAATGATAAAAAAAATCTTACATCATAGTCTCATATCTTCTCAAAATTTTATTCCTTGAAGAAATTGTCTTGAGAGATTCGAGGACTCTGAGACAGAGCTGTACCATTCCCTTGTCCTAGAGAAGGTCGAATACAGGTGCCTAACCTCTAAAAAAAATGACCTTGTCATAATTTGCAACGGGTTCTGCATACATTAGGACAAGAAAATGGCCACAGAAAAGGCTCTGCTGGCACAGGCCACCGACTTTATAAACGGAGCGAATAGAAACCACATAATGTGATGGGGCAACAGGGAACCTCGCGCGGTCTAGGCAAGGTATATTTAAAGGATTTAAAGGACCTTGCCTCAAGGAATTTACAACTTAACTACTTCTACTTGAGATGACTAATCTCAGACGGCAGGAAGACCATTTGAATTATTTAGCTAACTTTGATATTAGATACAGGTCAATTCCAAAGATTCTAGTCTCTATAGAGTCCTTGCCGTCAGGGCAAACACCTGTTTCGTCCTAATACAGGTTACGGGATCATTACTGCCTTCCCTCCTAACTTGAAGTGTGTTCTTTCAGCCCAATTAGAACATATTTTCATCCCTTGTTCCAATATTTACATATTCTCGCATTGCTTGGTTGTAATTCACTCCAGTCTTAGTGTTGTAGGTAGATCATTTATTCTTAGCTTTGAGCTTTGGCGTTTTACACCTATGATAGTATCTGAACCAACATGTGTTTCTCAAAATAGCTCCATTACCGAGGGTAATATTATAGTATATTGCAAATAACATTTTCTTTCGTGGAGGGATAAAAAATCGTAAAAGAAAGTGATATACGGAAGCTATTTTCTCACCAGAGTAATTGAACGACTGAGTTTTGCTTTACAATTTATGAAATAATGATATAAACGAATAATAAAAAGGCCAAGATTGGAGCGCGTAAGGAACCCTAACCTACGTAACGTGTGAACCCAAACATACGTTTATCGATCTGGGCGAAACGTGAAAATAACGCTCACCAGTTGATAGTCCTCAGCAATCGATAAGGAATATCGCTTGGCATAGCCTTAAATGGATGCTTTGGAGACTGAAAATTTTCTCGAAGACAATGATGAATGATTGATTAATTAATAAATTTACAATCTCGTCGCAACCCAATGAATCTTGAAGAGGTAGAAACTAGATCTTCACCCAATGATCTTATTCCAGTAAGAGTCTAAGCAGACATTTCTGATTTCCAAGGGTTGCTCCAAGTCTCCCCATAGTTTCTGCACGTCAACGCGTCGATAAAGGCAAACAAAGGTAGAGAGAGTACTTTGGGGGAAATGGAAGACAAAGGATTAGCGTGAGCCTAAGCTATTTAGACGTAAACAGGATATCTTCCAGTGCTGCTTTTGACCAGTGTATACAGCATAAGTACAGTACTTATTGTTTGACTGAAACAAAATATAGTTTCGATTGGATTACGGTATCTAAACTTGTAAACCTAATAATGTAAAAAACTTGAGGTAGGATTCATAATTATTCATCTTTTTACATGCAGGCATACATACATTTGTGATTAACTGGTTTGGGTGTTTGTCCCACTAGCGAACGATCCTGGATTCGAATTCTAGGTAAGGACAAGAGTTATGAAAAAAAAAAAATAATTGCGACTATTAACCTAAGTCATCTGTATTATATCTCGAGGTTATGAACCAAAAGCTGTCGCCAACCAATAAGGTGCATTGTCAATATTTTTTTTATTATTATTATTATTATTATTATTGCATCGTCTGAGCTCTTCTGCAAAAGGACAGACACGGACCCTAAACACAATTAACTTTTATAATTTTTTCCATGACAACAAAAGAATAATGTCATCATGATACAACAAAAACTAATTTAGATATTACCCTTTGGGGTTTTCTTGGTCAAATGAATATCTATAAATTTTCGCTTCCTGTGTGACAACAGTTCACATGATTTCATGGCTGCACGGACACGTAATTCAAGGTCAGAAAATGTCTAAACTAAAATCTTGATTTAGAAAGCGACGACTTGCAAACTATAATGCATAGCAAACTACATTATTTACTCTCTCTCTCCCTATCCGTATATATATATATATATATATATATATATATATATATATATATATTTATATTTATATATATGCGTACATATATATATATATATATATATATATATATATATATATATATATATATATATATATATATACACACACACATATATATACATATATATATATGTATATGTATATATATATATATATATATATATATATATATATATATATATATATATATATATATATATATATATGTCTTAATCCTCTGGCACCAACGTGATGCATAGGGCCTTGATGAATTCACGCCATATGTTTTTATCCTGTGCCATCTCTCTGAGATCAACCAAATTCTCAGATCCAACCTCCCTTCGCATTGTCATCAGCCACGTTTCTCTTGGTCTACCACATCCTGCTGTACCACGACTGGTGCCCATAAGTTAATATCGATTTTACAAGTGAAATGTATATTTTGATTTTGCTGTGAACTGCTACTCCATTTGACCTCCAAACTGTTTTTAGCATGACCATTGATTGCTCTGCTCTCCCCATTCTCTCCTTGAAATCTGTAACTATAGTCCATTTCTTTTATCGAGGCAGATTTGCACCGACTCGCAGCGGTGCCCTTTTAGCTCGGAAAATTTTCCTGATCGCTGGTTGGTTAGAATGATCTCGTCCAACCAATCATCGATCAGGAAACTTTTCCGAGCTAAAAGGGCACCGCTGCGACCGCTGCGAGTCGGTGCAAATCTGCATCGCTAAAAGAAATTGACTATAGTGATCTAATTGACTATAGTGATCTATTGCTGGTAATGATGGTTCTTCAATATCTGAGAGTTTGAGTTGGGTAATGTTACTCCTCCGATTAAATTAAACAGTTCGTCTGTTCACCATTCTGAATCTGCATGACCTCAGTCTTTTTCTGGTTAATAACCTATTAAATTTTTCTTCCCTTCAGTATTAACCTCTCAATCTTTCCTGCAATTCAGCCTTTGCAGAGGCAATCAGAATTATTTCATTTGCGTATTCAAGATCTCATAATCTCTAGTCCCCTTTCCAATGCCATTATTCATTCTTTGCATTATCTTGTTCATCACCAAAGTAAACAGTAGACCTTGCAATACTCCAGTCTTGACTTCAAAAGCATCCGTAAGACTGCCTTCATCTATTACCCTTTAACAAAGTCCACTATGCATATCCGTTATGAGTTCATACTCTTTTATGGTATTCCATAGGTATAGTGCCTCAGAATCTCCTTAACTTACTATGTGACATACTATCAAATACTTTCTCAAAATCCACAAAGCATAAAAGATGGAGATTTATATATATAATATATATAAAGTTGCTTTAGTCCATGCTCGGTAATAAAGAGCTTCTTCAGATGAAAAAAAATTAAGATATTGAACTACAACTATTGTTAAAAGAATAATAATCAACACATAAGCTTCTCAATATTGATGAATTTTACCAACAGTAATTTTTGGAAAAGAGAATTTCACTAATAAGCATATTCTCCACTTGTAAAAAAAATAAAATCTCCACGTTTCAATTTATCTGAATCTAAAACAACGTCCCTAACTTCAGAAACTATGCATTCGTCACTCTACAGTACCAGCATACACTGGAACACAATAATCAGCACAGGTACCGTCAAATTTAAAAGGCTACAGGTGTAGCTGTTTCAAATTACCACCTCCAAATCTTACCCCCGTTAGTTTGAAACCGGTTTCAGGCTACTGGGGGTAATTTGAAACCGTTTTCAAGCTACCCCCCTGGTTTCAAGCTACCCCCCTGGTTTCAAGCTACCCCCTCGTTTTTACTCAGTATCTCATTATTTACAAATATTAACCAATTGCTTTTGATCAAGCCCAACACAAAATTATTAGTTCACATATATATACATGTACAGTTTTATCTATTGGTATAATTCATTGATGTTATATCTTTATCCGTTAATTGTTTTGTTCTTTTTTGCGATTATCATACTAGTACAGCGATAAAAGCACGGTCGATACGGCCATCATTTATATGTTATTTATTTCAAAACGAACTCCGGACATATTCCGTGTGTAAATTTGCATGTTGCATAATACATGGTCTATAGATAGATCTTGGCATAATACTATGCACACAAGTCAAGCGTTCCTTAATTCATCAGGACGACCGCAAAGAGGACGATAGTTACAATGACAATTTCTCGTCCTCGGACCGCAAATCAAACCCCTTTTGTTTTGTTTTTATTTGGTTATCTTGTACGTGGTAGTAAGCCACCGATCTCTGTTGTGTTGGTATGTAAACAAATCCACGTTAACCCGATCGCAGCATCACTTTCCAAAAAACTCGCCAGAATAACTGCTGAACGGAAAACGGACAACTTCGATATCATTGACTACGTAGTGAACGCCTAGCACCCACAAGAGGCTTCGGAAAACGAAAAAGCCAGTCTATACTCTGTTAGATTTACGAAGGCCGAGGTGTATCTACAGACAAGAACACAGTGCCACATTTTCGAGTTGGTAGTATACCTTCTAACATACATACTGTATACCAAGGCATTTCCTCCAATTTTAGGGGGTAGCCGACATCAAACAAATGAAACAAAAAAGGGGACTTCTCCTCTCTACGTTCCTCCCAGCCTGACAAGGTACTCAACCGAGTTCGGCTGGTATACCTTCACACCTCACTAATTCTTGTAGTAATCTCCTTTGGGAATCGACCACCTATTAAAGAATTGTCTTATCAGAAGGTCACAGCCGAAATGTGTGGGGTTTTTTTTGGCCATATTGTCTCTTACAATAGTTATTTTACTATTCTTGTTGGCAGGTCAACATGGTCGCTATATTTCTTTTATTATCGCTTTGTTTTTAACATTTATCTAATGATACAATACCCATTTGCCTTCTTTTTATTTTTGTATTTTATCTCTATATCCTTCCTTCATTTTTTTTTCCTTATTTGTTTCCCTTCCCAGTAGGGTTCAAGCTTGGCTAATAATAATAACAATAATAATAATAATAATAATAATAATAATAATAATAATAATAATAATAGTGGAGAATGCAAACAATTTTATACATCTATCTTTTATTTTGAAATTAGTCTTTCGTCATAGACCAGAAACTTCTTTGTTGATATAGATGACAACGTAACAGTTTTAAAGAAGATTCCTCATCAGAGGACTCTAGACTTCTTACTAAAAGATCAATATATTTATCGATTACCACATCTTGCTTTGCATCGTCCTCCTGTCATTTTTCGGCTGAGGGTTTTACGATATTCTCTCAATTTTCTTTTGTTACCGAATGTAGTGCTTCTTTTAAAAGTAGGCATACCCTTAAATGTACCATTTTGATTCTTTTTTTTTCTATTCATAGGTCTTCATTTGTGCCCATCGATAATGCAGCGACTATTTAATGCGCTGCCAGCTCATCTAAGAAACATATCAGGAGTGAGCGTAGATGTGTTTAAGAATAAGCTCGATAAATACCTAAGATGCATCCCAGACCATCCAAGACTGGAAGATGCAAAATACACCGAAAGATGCATTAGCAACTCTCTGGTGGATATACGAGGTGCCTCACACTGAGGGACCTGGGGGAACCCAAACATAGAATAAGGCAATAAGGTAAGGTAAGACCATTTTCAACTGCAATTTTAGCAATCATGTAAGCGGTATCAATATTCAGGGAGCATTCCTCGAACATTTCCAAAAGTTGATATTTTAATATATTATCTCTTGGTATTACGCATTTGCGATGAGCCATTATTCTATTTGTGCCTTGTTATTTGATGCTGTTGCTGGTTTATATTATTTTGCTCTATGATAAGATGCCTTACCATTACAATTATAGAAGATGGGAATATATTCGGTAGCAACTGATTACGGAACCATTGTTCAAAATTACGTTACCATTAATTTGACTGTGATTGTAGTTTTGCTTAAACTGGCTGCTTATGCTATGAGAAAAAAAAATTGCATTAGAAACATCAGTAACAGGACCTCCTTTCTGTTTTTATAAAGCAAAATATTTCGAAATATTATAAACAACCTCTTGTGCTTGACAAGTAAATAACCTACTATTGCTCTGCATGGGGATGGGGATAGGTGACCTTCCATTCTGGCTGACAAATAATTTATGATGCTTTTGTCTCCTAGTCTCCCCTGATTGGCTATAATCTTTGAGGCATCTCTGTTATAGCGTTTGTAATTCTCTCTCTCTCTCTCTCTCTCTCTCTCTCTCTCTCTCTCTCTCTCTCTCTCTCTCTCTCTCTCTCTACATCTGGGTGTGGAACTGTAGCAAGCCACTTCCGTCGCAGGTGGTTCCTGCCAGGTCGCAAGGGATACTTCTGACGAAATCCGATTAATGAATGTTCATATCTGACCTGAGAAACTATATCGGAAACGTGGCAATTTTATGTCACGTTTCTTTATAGTACGACTGAATAATGTTACAAAAGTAAAACAATTAGAAGTTGAGTTTTTATATAATTAAAGTTTAATATTTAAAGTAATGGTATTCATTATAACCATCAAATGGCATCCTTATCTCTATTTTCGAAACAATGTTGGCATTATAGCCAGGTGTGTTTTTGTCTTTAGGTACATCTCAATCTTCTTGGTAAATATGAAAGAGTGTAGACAAAGTACACATCTCATAGTGGAGTTGCTTTTGTTAATGTCTCCACGCATATTGCTGTTTGAAGCTCATGCACCTGCAGTACATGAATTGAATCTAGCTGAGATGATAAAAGAAAATTTTCGACAATCACACGAGCACTACTATAATTCTTTCTCTCGCCGTTATCACAAAAATTTGAATGACAGAGTCTGTGGCTTCTAACGCGTCATATACTTCACTAATAGGCCTTTACGATATTTTGTTTTAAATATCAACATAAACTCTTTTATTCTACTACTGAGAAGTCAGCAATAAATACACGATGCATATATGTACTGTCATATAAATAATTTTCCATTCCGATGAGGGGGTAACTTGAAAACAGAGAGGGTAGCTTGAACCCGGTTTCAAACTACCTCCCCGGTAATCTGAAACCGGGGGGTAGCTTGAAACCGGGGGTAACTTGAAACCTTTACACCGGTACTCCTTTAATTATAGCTTGCAAATTATCTCTCCCTGGTTTCCACTGATAAGAATGAAAATTGTCCGATTCTAGTAGTTTTATGTTCACGTAATTATAGAACTGTGAATTATTGTTAGGAAGTGAGGCAACATCTCAGCATATGTAGAAATATATTAGTACCAAGTGGAGTGAATTTAAATGTTAATAATGAGATTATAGATTAGCAAATAAATTGGTTAAATAATAAACAGCACCAGTCGACGTCCCACAATTCTTCAAAAGCGTAAATCTCAATGTTTATTTTCTGGCAATTTACTAAGCGCAAATCCTAAGAGTTTAATTACCAAGATAGTTTAAATGCATTTTCAATAAATTCTTAGAGTTCATAAACACTCAAGAATAACAATATGGAAAGAAAATATATCTTGGCGGTGCATAAGATTTTTCATAACTCTGACCATCCTTTACATTCAGATCTCCCTGGACAATTCTATCCTGTTCGTAATACTAGGCAGGCAGTTAATTCTAATAGCCAGGCCTTCTCCATCATGAGGCTCAATACTACACAGTATTCTAGAAGTTTTATTCCAGCTGTTACCAAGTTTTAGAATGATCTTCCTAATCGGGTAGTTGAATCAGTAGAACTTCAAAAGTTCAAAGTTGGAGCAAATGTTTTTATGTTGACCAGGCGGACATGAGTCTTTTTATAGTTTATATATGTCATACCTGTTTTTGACGTTGTTAATAGTTTATATAGGACATATCTGTTTTGACATTGTTAGTGTTTTTAGAATGATTTATTGTTGATTTATTCTCATCATTTATTTATCTCCTTATTTCCTTTCCTCACTGGGCTATTTTTCCCGATTGGAGTCCTTGGGCTTATAGCATCTTGCTTTTCCAACTAGGGTTGTAGCTTGGCTAATAATAATAATAATAATAATAATAATAATAATAATAATAATAATAATAATAACAGCCAGTGTGGTGAAGCAAGGCTGACACTCATGCTGAGCTTACGTCTTGAAATCGGTCTCAGCTTTGATGCTGATGGTTCCATAAGATAACTAAGATATATTACTGTTCCTATTTAACATTTCAACGATATGTTATTGGTAATATATCAAGGAATTTAAGTATACTTTTCTTTCGTTTTTACTCATTACTGTGCTACTCTAAATTTCATATTTTTTTCCACCATACTGTAGAATTTCTTTGCACATCCTGTTCCAACGCCATATGCAATTGAATAATATATTTCCCTCAATTTTGTGGGAATACGTCAGCTCAATGGCTGTTACTCCCACGATTCACCTCCCTAAATTCCATGCCAAGCAAATTTTTTTATAATTTTTTGTGTTTTTGAGCGATTATCAACTATAGCACTGTAATGATATTTTACAAATATTGGTAATTTATTCTCATCATTTATTTATTTCCTTATTTCCTTTCCTCACTGGGCTATTTTTCCTTGTTGGAGCCCTTGGGCTTATAGCATCCTACTTCTCCAACTAGGGTTGTAGCTTGGATAATAATAATAATAATAATAATAATAATAATAATAATAATAATAATAATGGTTTCCTTTGAAAACATTGCTAGGTGATGAACATTAAAATTCACACGTCTGAAAGATTGTTGGTTATATACATACATACATATACCAAGGCACTTCCCCCAATTTTGGGGGGTAGCCGACATCAACAAATGAAATAAAAACATAAACAAAAAACAAAAACAAAAAAGGGGACCTCTACACTCTACGTTCCTCCCAGCCTAACAAGGGACTCAACCGAGTTCAGCTGGTACTGCTAGGGTGCCACAGCCCACCCTCCCCCGTTATCCACCACAGATGAAGCTTCATAATGCTGAATCCCCTACAGGTTTTAATTTATATGTTGGTTATGTACTGTTCTCATTCCTTAATTTTTATATTTATTCAGTTAGTATTGATGTATCGCTACATATACTAAGTTGTCTCCTCATCTTTTGAAAAATATATTCGCACTTCCATAACTTCTGTGAACATGAAACTACTTTGAATCGGACAATCTGACTTTCAATCAATCTGTGGCAACCAGACTAGCGCAAATTTCCCAGCTTAAAACAAACAGACGGGTGTAACACACAATTTGTACTGGGAAAGTGATAGTCAGCGAGTGTCGACAGATTATTAAATTTGACTTTACCTGTTTTGAATATGCTTACTACCGTTGACAATTCTCAGCAAAGATTAGTAACAATTGTACTCGTTATAGATTGCTATAAAAACATTGCTACATTTCATTTTTTTCTGTTGTTTCGAAAACTTTTTTTTTTTTGTTAGTAAAGGCACTGTTAATATTTACCATCATTGAAAACATTTCAAACAGTACTTGAATTGTTAATAAAGGTCTTAGTAAATACAGCCAGTTTACGAAAAAGTCACCGTAAGAAAGTAGCAAAAATGAGAAAGTTTTCAAATATCCAAGCCCCTCCGTGGATAGCTGACTAGTCTGACTATCTGGCCTCTGTGCTCACAGGTGTAGATGTTGGCAGCACACTGTTAACAGCAGCACACTTGACACATCCACCTAATGATAATTTTCGAGCCTCGACGAATCCTGACCATCACGAACTCTCCAGTGAAGGAAAGGGTTCCCTCACAAAATGAACATCATGCTCATTAACAACCCTTTATCTTATTGCTATACATGGCTGTTTCTTCAAATCGTTAATTTTCGTTTTAGTGGTTGTACTAGAGATCTTCATATAAATTAACCGTATATCAATAATTAAATTTCAGTCTATAAAAGCTGATATTTTTTTTCGATTGATTTTGTTTTATTTCACAACTAAAGTTATGATACATTAGTAATGGAGCTCCCTATCTCTCGCTCTTCATTTTTAACATACGCACGCACACACATATATGTATATACATCATATATCTATCTTTCTATCTATATCTATCTATCTATCTATCTATCTATCTATCTATATATATAAATATATATATATATATATATATATATATATATATCTATATCTATATCTATATATATATGTATATATATATATATATATATATATATATATATATATATATATATATATATATATATATATACATATATATGTGTGTGTGTGTGTGTGTGTATGTATGTGCGCGCTCGCACGTATAGTTGCTCGAGTGGGTATGAACGGCAGTTGAATTTGTTTGAATGGGGAGAAACTATTAAGTCCTGAGAAAGTTTGTAGATGTAGAAGCAAAGATACAGGATAAGACTTACACGAGTCCTAAATAGAGAGTGAATAATCATTGGCAAAGAGATATGAATCTGAATTAAATACTGATTTAATTTGTTAGCTGTATTAATGCAGATTCTAAGGAGATTATTTTACTATTACTATTATTATTATTATTACTAGCCAAGCTACAACCCTAGTTAGAAAGCAAGATGCTATAAGCTCAAAGGCTCCAATAGGGAAAAATAGCCCAGTGAGGAAAGGAAATAAATAAATGATGAGAATAAATTAACAATAAATCATTCTAAAAACAGTAACAACGTCAAAACAGATATG
>NC_090746.1:21482494-21489994 GCF_036898095.1 Palaemon carinicauda
TATCTCATCCTTCATCAGTGTCGTCGTCATCAGATGAGCCTTCAAATTCAATAGTCCCCTGCTCCTCCTCCTCCTCTTCCTCCATGTTGCTACATGTCTGTAACTTGTTAAGGTATGTGCACCTCATTCTTCTCTGTAGGCACGAACAACTCTCCTCCAAGCACTGCTTTTTACAGTTGCAGGTGATCAACTCCATGACAGCCTCAGGGGCAGGTGGTGCGTCGCCCCAGTCGATCACTAACTCTCCTTCATCTACCTTTCACCCATGGCCAACTGGAGAAGTAATATCTGGATTCCTTTCCAAAGTTCTTTTCCAGATGGCACACTGAGAGTTGGCTCTCTTGCAGTGATTGACAAGGAAGATGCACATGGTGGCAGTTGACAAGACTCAGCCTCGCCTTTCTTCGAACAAAAAATGGAGAAACGCAACTCATTTATGCTGTTAATTGTTGTCCTGGCGCTATAAAGGGAACATGTTAGTGGCTCTAGTTGTTTAATTGCTTGGTTCGATAGGTCCCATGATTGGCCTAATGATTGCAGGAATGTCATGTGGTCTTTAACATTTAGAAGACAGAGAGCCGAGACTTTGCCCTTGCCGGCAAAGCTGCTCACAGTGTCACAACCTGTGAATGAGTGGAGACCAAGAAGGCAGGCACATTTTTCGAGACCTAGAAGATCTGAAGCCTTCTTAACGTCTATATATTCAGTACGCATCTTTGAGCTCACTTTGAAATATCCATGGCATGCTAACTTTGGTGTAAAAGCCATAGCCAAAACATAGACATCAGTGTCTGGTGATACGATGACAACAGCTGCCAGACCAGACCTGCCACAGTGCTCTACATGTAGAAGTAGCCTGGTGTCTGCCTCCTTCTGACTACCCTATAGATCTTGAATGTCAGAGACTGAGTCTTTTGTAACTCGCATGCATTGATCCCCATGTGTTAGGAAAAGCTCTTTCTTGTCCAGCCTTTCACGTAGACTTTGATCATTGCTCCATTCATCAACAAGAAACTCAATCAGTTGGGTCTTCTTGTTTTCATTATGTAGAAAATTCTTCCACTGCTTCAAACTGTGGCCAGATACAATCTTATCAAACGTCATAGCACCCTCAGACCCTCTTTTCACCCGCTCAGCATTCTTAATGGAGTTTCCTTTGTATGCGTCGAAGACAACATCAATTCGGCACTTAACTCTCCCCTCCTTCAGGATCGCAGAGAAGAGGGACTTGGAAGCTTCTCCAAAAGAGACATTTGTGGTGTTGGCCATTATTTTCAGTACAATGGCCATTCCATCAATGATGCAAACTGAATTAGACGGGATGGTATCGGCTGGTGAAAGATCCTTTCTCAGACGTTTGGAGAGCTATGACTTATTGGTCTTTCGTAGGGTGCCTTCAGGGTTTGACCAAGGTATAGGACCAAGATGATAGGACAGCACATTCCTCATGTCCAGCTTTCTGGTCTGTCCAATGAGCGTCATTTTTGCAAACATGTTTCTGTCAGCAGATATGTTGACCATACATCCCTGTGTTTTCACAGAACTCTTCATTTTGATATCACTAAATGTTTTCAGTTTCAGTTTCTTTAGTGGGTCAAAAAAACTCTTGGTAGCGCTGATATCAAGCCTTTCATTGTAAAATTCTTTAAATGCTCAAGTTCCCTTAACCTTGGCCCCTAAAAGATCTTTTGCAATGTTGTCAGGAGCGATCATTCCTGTGGAGAGGCTGATTAGCTCAGAGGAGACACCGAATGGATTTGTCCAGTTTTCATCCAACATGCTGACCAACATTGATACTGCCCTTTCATCGTTCTTTATCCGTAATGCAGTGAGATCAGGGTGGCAAAATGGTTGGCTACTCCCCAGTGCACTTTTCATTAAACCAAGAAATGAACTTCTGTACTTTGCAGTCAGGTAGTATCTGTGTACTGCACTTGGCCTGAGGCTGAAACCTTTTGTCCCTCCTGGTATCTGGGTGTCTTTATTTACTGTCTCCTCAGTGGCCTGATCCACAGGAATCCTTCCAATGGATTGGTAGGTCCAATTTGAATGGAAAACCCGCCGTTCCAGAGGTGCTCCAGGACATCTGGGCGCTCTGTTGACAGGTTTGTCATCTCTGTGTAATATGTGCTATGATACCGGGCATAGTTGTGCTTATTATATACAAAGATCATGGTATCACGTCTTTGATAGCAGACAGATGGAGACACCAATTTCCTTCTCTAGAAGCTCGCAGCATGTTCAACAGGATGTCTACCATGTCCAAGTACGACATCCAAAATGATGCTAGATCCCCTCGATCCTGGTGCAGACACTCTTTGTATGCCTCAAAACGTTCAGCCAGTGACAAAAATGCTTGGGTGCTCAGTGTCTCTGTGAAGGTCTCCTGGCATATATCTTGGGAAAATGTGTTGACCAAGTTTCGAATGGCAATTTCATCTTCTCCATGTATTTCTAAGAACCCTTTCATACAGTAGTTTGTGGAACCTAACTGATCGATTGTACTGTTTTCCCAAAAGTAGCTTTTCTACTGACCCCTCAGCAATGGCACCTGATTCAATGCAAAGATCTCTCAACCCAGCATCTTGGAATCGTTTACCAATGATGCTTAAGAGTGTACACAGGGTGTGAAATGTGCCCCTCCGAGGAACGACTTCTGAAAATGTATCTCTCTGCTTCCAAATTATTTCAGTTGCTTTAGCATATAGTGCTTGGTCAAACACAACGATAATGCTACTAAGACCTAGTGATCTGATTAGTTGACACTGGCACAACACATCATGGACAGTAGACAGCAAAGTGGTAGGGGCATTTATTGTGGGTAAAATGACCAACCTCATCAGGGGTGATCTCTACTTCATCACGGACTTGAATGTTGAAGCCTGTCCAGCTCCCCACAGTTTAGTTTGAAGCACAATGTGCACGAGTGAGCAACCAAAGCAGAGTTTTCTTTTTCACTTCTTGATTCATTGTCTGGTCTTCGATTTCTACATATCCACGAAGAGGAGGTCCAACACGCTTTCCAGCTATGTAGATGGAAGGAAGTCTTTCCTCAATCTCTATGGTCCGATGTTTTCGGTTCTCTTCGTTTATTTGATGCTGTATGAGGGGTTGTGGTCCAAACACCCTGGGCTGTGCAATGATGCCGTTAACTTGGTGTGATGTCCCTCCTCCGCTCAGTGTCTCCTCCCTCCTATCAATGTTGTCATATGCCAATGTCACTTGAACATTAGGCTGGATAACTCTTGGTATGGCAACACATCCTTCGTTCAACACCATCTTATGAATACACAGAGCTGTGTCAATCTCTTCAAGTTTTGAGTAAGAAACACCATGACCACTTCAGTTTAAGAGGCGAATGATCTCAACACAACCAGTTAGGAATTTGACAGCATATGGCAGGAGGATGTGTTTAGGAGGTATTACCTTTGCACACATTATACCATACACGAGGTCTTGCCCAACTGATTCAATGAGCCTTTGTAATCGATCCGATACAGGAGCTGAGGGGTCCGATTCACCTGTCAACAGCATCCTCAAGAAGGTTTTCACAGAGCATGGTATGAAGGCTGCTCCATCTTTCATCTCCTCTGGTACTGGGGGCCATAGCATTTTGACATCATGCTGTTTGACATGGGTTACAGGGCTGTCAAATGACTTCGTCCCTTGTAAACCTGACAAACTGTAATGTAGTATATGCATAGTGCAATATTTTAATGGTTAAAAACAGATTTCAGCAAAACATGCATACTAAATGATCAGAAGATTGAGTAATTTAATTTTGTTTCTTCTCTGGCTAAAAATGGGCTTCTAAAAAAAATTGTCAAATACCGTTAAGTATCATACCTCAGATACAAATAAATTTAACATTTCTAGGCATAAAATGGATTTGGACACTTATTATCTCCAATCTGAGCCCATTTTACTGGAGAAATTCTCATTGGTTCAGTATCTGGGGTGATTTTTTGAATAGCGCTATTGATTTTAGGCAAGGGCAAAATCTTGTGACCTTTTGACCTCTACCGACCTACTTCATTAGCATATGGGCAAATATGATATATAATTATGTAGAACATAAAATTCCCATTATTTTGAGTGGTCATACGTAGCAATTGGACCATTACTTCAAAAGATATTGCAATTTATATTTCCCCTACCCCATAATTTAGGATCCCATATTGGGACCATTCGTAGATCTTCATGAGGTGATTATTAGCATTAAGCTACTGCTCTAAGCTTGGCTTCAAACTTTTTTTTCATTTATGGATATATACCTATCAAGAAAACACAGTGACCTTTTGCCACCCCAGGTGGTACCAATATCTGGTCTGGCTCATGGACTATGACCGAAGATATTCTTATATCAACTATATAGGTCTAGACATCAGCCTTAACTTATGCCTTATTTTATGTTTGGGTTCCCCCAGGTCCCTCAGTGTGATGCACCTCTTATATCCACCAGAGAGTTGCTAATGCATCTTCCGGTGTATTTTGCATCTTTCAGTCTTGGATGGTCTGGGATGCATCTTAGGTATTTATCGAGCTTATTCTTAAACACATCTACGCTCACTTCTGATATGTTTCTTAGATGAGCTGGCAGCACATTAAATAGTCGCTGCATTATCGATACTGGTGCGTAGTGGATTAATGTCCTGTGCGCCTTTCTTAGTTTACCTGGAATATTTTTTGGCACTAAAGAGAGAGAGAGAGAGAGAGAGATTGAAGTTCTTGTTCATATGAAAAGGCAAAGACTTATTTATACCGGCCGAAGATAGTCTTATATCAACTATATAGGTCTAGACATCAGAGCGAGAGAGAGAGAGAGAGAGAGAGAGATTGAAGTTCTTGTTCATATGAAAAGGCAAAGACATACTAGCCGAAGATATTCTTATATCAACTATATAGGTCTAGACATCAGAGAGAGAGAGAGAGAGAGAGAGAGAGAGAGATTGAAGTTCTTGGTCATAAGAAAAGGCAAAGACTTATACTGGCCGAAGATATTCTTATATCAACTATATAGGTCTAGACATCAGAGAGAGAGAGAGAGAGAGAGAGAGAGAGAGAGAGAGAGAGAGAGAGAGAGAGAGAGAGAGAGAGAACGATTTGGAGCTTAGAACATTCAACTGTTTTCTTGCCACAAACGTGTGTGGTCTTCTCACACCAAGTCCCACACTAGCCCCGTTATTAACCCTACCCCCACAGTGTGGGCCTGGAGGATTAAGAAAAATTCCTGTTTTCCTATTAAAGAACAACTCAAAATCAGGACAAGATGACAAAATCAAATACAGTACAGTAAAGACGACGGAAATTCTGAGGGTAAATGTCTCTCTCTCTCTCTCTCTCTCTCTCTCTCTCTCTCTCTCTCTCTCTCTCTCTCTCTCTCTCTCTCTCTCCACATATTGTTAAATTTTAGCACTACCCATTAAAAGAATCATTCTCTTCTCCTCCCAATACCGATTGATTACAGGGTAGATCCAATTTGATAGATTCATTCAATTAAGTTAAGGATTGACTTACACCCAGAAAAAATTGTTGATTTACACACCGGTCGGAGAACTTCTCTCTCTCTCTCTCTCTCTCTCTCTCTCTCTCTCTCTCTCTCTCTCTCTCTCTCTCTCTCTCTAAATGATGCGTACCGTGTGACTTGTACAATAACATTGGCTTAATGAGAGAGAGAGAGAGAGAGAGAGAGAGAGAGAGAGAGAGAGAGAGAGAAAATGCTGAATGGAACTCGTCTAGATGTATGGGAGGACTGGGAGATCATTGTATGGGAAGCCTCTTTTGTATGGAGCTATTTGGCTCGACATGTCAATTAAATTTTGTAGAAATGATACTATAATGATTTCGCTACAGAACTACAAGAGATTCTTGTCTCGGAGACCGAACGACGATGATTATCGATTGGAAACAATCAATAGACAATGCTTTATCGAGTCGCAATTCAGTGGCCACAGGAAAGCAGAAGTCAACTGCTTTCTTTTGAACAGCAAAATGGAATAAAAGGGGACAGTGATATAGTAGAAGACTAAAAAGTGGGTGCA
Source organism: Palaemon carinicauda (assembly GCF_036898095.1). Classification (NCBI taxonomy): domain Eukaryota; kingdom Metazoa; phylum Arthropoda; class Malacostraca; order Decapoda; family Palaemonidae; genus Palaemon; species Palaemon carinicauda. Next base: position 21,488,536 of record NC_090746.1, read on the forward strand.
GTAATGGCTTAGAAGACACTACAAAAACTTTAGTGTCTACAGTGCTCCGCGTGAGGTGCACAGACGGCACTACACTATATGGAAGCTGTACCTAATCGAAATTCACAATTTTTCCGATCTCTGAAGATTATTTTTTTCGTATTTTGGAGAGAGAGAGAGAGAGAGAGAGAGAGAGAGGAGAGAGAGAGAGAGAGAGAGAGAGAGAGAGAGAGATCATACAGATACTGATAATAATCAGTTCACGAATTTACCAAATATTCTTCATTATTACTTGGAAAGACAAATTGAATTTTCAATTAGAAATGCCAAGAATCGGTTGACCAGGTCTTAAAATGTAGCACATGATGGAAGAAGATGACGTGTTCAGTTTACGTATGGAAAATATAAAAAAAAATCATTATTCTTTTTCTTGTAAGTAGATACACCTACTTGTACAAGATTTACATGAACGAAAACTGTAATGATTAATCGCTCAATGGTGAAACGGATTAAATGCACATTTTCCAATAAGACTAAAACAATTAAAATTAAACCAATCTTTCTATAAAGTATTAATAATAAAATATAGGGTTACAGTAATTATTAGTGAAAATAATAAGACTGAATGATATCATATATAATTATTCATAATATATATATATATATATATATATATATATATATATATATCTATATATATATATATATATATATATATATATATATATATCTATATATATATATATATATATATATATATATATATATCTATATATCTATATATATATATATATATATATATATATATATTATACATATATATATATATATATATATATATATATATATACAGTATATACATTATATATATATATATATATATATATATATATATATATATATATATATATATATATATATATCATCATCATCTCCTCCTACTCCTATTGACGCAAGGGGCCTCGGTTAGATTTCGCCAGTTGGCTCTACTTCGAGCTTTTAATTAAATACTGCTCCATTCATCATCTCCTACTTTACGTTTCATAATCCTCAGCCATGTAGGCCAGGGTCTTCCAACTCTTCTAATGCCTTGTGGAGCCCAGTTAAACGTTTGATGAACTAATCTCTCTTGAGGAGTGCGAAGAGCATGCCCAAACCATCTCCATCTGCCCCTCATCATGATCTCATCCACATATGGCACGCAAGTAATCTTTCTTATAGTTTCATTTCTAATCCAGTCCTGCCATTTAACTCCAAATATCCTTCTGAGGGATTTGTTGTCATATCAATTAAATCTATTGGAGATTTTTTTCATCGTCATACCATGACTCGTGTACTTATGGTAACACCGATCTCACTAAACTGATCTACAGTAAAGTCTGATGTAATTTCAGGCGATTTTATTTCCAAATTTTACTTAACCTAGCCATTGTCTGATTTGCTTTTTTCAATCATTAACTAAACTCTAATTGTAAAAACA
>NC_090746.1:21494994-21497494 GCF_036898095.1 Palaemon carinicauda
AAGAGCTCAATGTCCAACTGATGGGCTTGTTTTCCCTTAACAACACCACAATACTCTTATCATTGATTCTACTTTTCTGAGAATGTCCATTTTTTTCCCACTTCATTATATTGACCCTTTTCTCTATATATTTTCTTAAAACTATTCAGATATTTCAATTTTTTTTTCAAATGGTTGCTTTAATTCCTATATTTTTTTCCCCTCCACACATTCTATCACAAGCGTATGTCCAAAGTCTATATTTCAGTGTCCTGAAATCATTCTACGTTTCCTCTTTATACCAATTACTGGCATTTAATCATGAACAATTTAACCTAACCCAAAACAGTATTGCGGCGGCTGATCTGACGTCATGAAATGCGCTCTCGTATTTTTCTTTCTTTTCATTTGTATCTATTTCTAAACTACATTTTTTCTCATATCATCTTATATATCTTCCGCTTCCAAAAACCCTAGATACTTATGTCACTTCAGTGTAACTATATTTGGCAATCTCTTTGTCATATTCATTTACCAATTTCTGCCTACTTAATTTTTTTTTCTTTTTTTTTTGCAAAAACGATTTTTCCCTTACTTTGTCACTTTCACAAACTTCATTTTCCTCCAATTAACCCATTAAACTTTCTCATTTTCCTTTACAAATAAGGTTATTGTAACATACTTAAAAAAACCCTAAAATGTTCTTCCTAGTGACTTTTATATATAATATTTTCTAACCCAATTCTTGTTACTTTTTCACTGCTTTTTCTTATGCTACAGATAATAGCGTTATTTATTGATTAGTATTTTTTCTTATTAGCTATTTCATAGTAGTTTTCCGCTATCAGCAGTGACCATCTCCAGATTCGTCAATGTTGCCGTTTCTCAATTACAGTAATACATTTTCTTTCATTATACAAAATTTTCCCACATCTTTTTCCTATCTTTATGTTTATTAAGCGGAGTTTACACGGCCGAGCAGCTCGTCGAGCCCGGTTGTCGAACCTACTTGTAGGACGGCTCGAAGAGCTTTCAGACAGTACATCGAGCCTCAGTGTGCCTCGTGCTAAAACAACGTCAACATGTCTCTCGACCAGGACGATTTGATAGCCATTGCTTTAGCAGTGGCACTAAGAAGGAAAAAAAAAGATCAAAAGAGAGAAATTTTCATATACCAACTTGCTTGTTGCTTTAAAATTAGAGCCTGATGACTGGCGCAATTATTTGCGTATGGATGAAGACACGTACATTGATCTACCGAATCGTGTCAGCCCTTTCATTACTATGAGGAAGGCCATAACTCCACATGAAAGACTGAGTGTCCGCTATTCCTTTTTTTCTGGCTACTTTATTGGAATAGTCTTTTGATTTAACTTTCCATAAAGCTGGATGAGCTCGATATGCATGTATGAAATCAAGTACGACTTCCTTCTCATTCTTACTTTCATTAATGGCAGCAATTATGCATTTCTTTGATGATGTTTCCTCTAGCAGGTTTGAATAACAACTGAGGTTCGATGCTCGACACCCGTTCACACCGTTCGTCAAACAATGTAGCTCCGCCCACAAAAGTCAAGATGAGCCTGACTTTCATCGAGCAGCTCGACAACCAAATAGCCCGTTTACACGCTCGAACATCAATTCAAACACAGGGTTGTCGAGCCAGGCTCGACGAGCTGCTCGCCCGTGTAAATCCCGCTTTATACTTTCTAATATTTTTAGGCTATCGATTTCTTACAGTAGTCTCACAAATTACCGTTTGATATTAATCATGTTTATAGTTTACACGTTTCTCTTGTTATATTCGTAGTTTTCTTACTTTTCTCATTTATATTAGCTAATTGTCCAGGTAGACTAATGCACCTAAATTTTCCCTATTCGCCTTTGCTCTACAATTATTTCCTAATGTTGTAGGCAATCTTTTTAACTCTTCTATTTGCTGTTTTCAGTAAAACAGCCACGAGCCTTACTAAAAATCAGACATAAAAACGCTGCTAATTCTATTCAAAGAAAAGGAAATGAACACATTAAAAGAAATGAATACTTACGGTTCACTATAGGAAGCCATTACATCACTATTTTCACTGAACTGATATCAGAAATTGGATGTTTCGTCATCACTCAGTATTTGATAAGTAATGATAACGTAGCTCACATTTTAAAACAAGAACTCGGCGTGATTGTTTATCAAGCTGACGGAGAAACCTAGTTTGTCGAGTCTTCGACTTCTTTCCGATATCAGCCCAAGGATCATAAAATCCGGGAAGTTCTAAAATCTTTAATTGTTTTCCGTGTGAAGTTGATTGACGGTGTCATTTTCCAGTTACAAACAGGTATTTGTAAACATATTTTTATGACTTCATACCTATCAGCAACGCAAACAACCTTCCAAAGGATGTGTGACCAGCTAACCTGCAGCTTAGTCTTAAACCTCGACTTGATGATTAACCCTAAAAGTAACATCATTTTCGCTAAAACTTTATTCCGTTTCAAAAGCTTCGTTGTCCTTCGGCCCCTTAAG
>NC_090746.1:21507494-21527494 GCF_036898095.1 Palaemon carinicauda
CTTTAAATTTCGCGGAAATTAATGTTTTCAACTGATAATCAAAACATTAATCAAGTGATTTTGGGTAAATTTATAAGCTATGGTCTTCAACGAAAGTACAACTATCCGGTTACAACAACTGAAAAATAATAATAATAAAAAAAAACTCAACAGCCAAAAGATGAATGGCTTGATACAGTATTAAGCTATAATTGAAGAAAAAACTGATGTTACATTAGACCAAAGAGTAATAATAGCTAGACACATAATTTACGAAGACTAGCATTTTCCACCTTTCACAAGAAAGACATGAATTTCTATATATGTATATATATATATATATATATATATATATATATATATGTATGTATGTATATAAGTAAAACTTGTACATAATCTTAACTAAAGATGAATATTAGTAAAATTTGCATTATTACACAATTATTGGACCACCATTTTACTAGTCAGAGATAGATTTAACTGATTATTATTATTATTATTATTATTATTATTATTATTATTATTACTATTTATATAATATATAATAATAATAATAATAATAATAATAACAATAACAATAAAAATAATAATAATTATTATTATTATCATTATCATTATTATTATTATTATTATTATTATTATCATCATTATTATTATTATTACATACCCAGTTACTGTAGTTGTTAGGGCAAAATACTACATAAAAAGGGAAACTATAGCCTTGTGCGGAAAGCCATATTAAGAAGCAAAGAACAAACTAATGTGAGAAATAAGGGGGAAAACGTAATACTGTATATAACAAATTATAGTATATAAGATGAATTATGAAGTATATCTAATAAAGTAAACAACAAAGAAAAACATATGATTAACAACAGGTCAAGTACCAAACAGGACATGCGTCAGCCAGACCTGTTCAATAATGAAGTAAGGATAATTACAAACGCATATAACGATGTACATAAACATTTAACAACAATAACAAGAAATGCAGCCATTTCTAGTCTACTACAGTCCAAAGGCCTCAGGCATATTTTATTCAGGCTTTGGGTTTGGCCAGTTTTCATCACCACGCTGGCCAATACGGATTAGTGATGGTGGGAGACTTTAGTCTAATTGCTCACAGCAAACCAATCTAGTATGGGTGGCCCTGGTGATATACCGGACTGAGGCTCGAGTCACGCCCAAGCTCGATAGTTTCTTGTAGTGTCTGCTACCTAATCATCCTTGTGAGACAAAGATGAAGGGTTTGGAAGAGTCATCAGCAGCCATTGCCTAGCCTTTCCTGGTCCTAGTTTGGGTGGAGAGGGGGTTTGGGGACTGATCATATTTATATATGATCAGTTTCTATGGCATCGTCCTACTAGCTAGGCAATGAAACTGTCCCTTGCCCCTGCTTTCATGAGAACACTTTACGCCTTAAAAGCTATTCCCACTCATAAACATTCACATACAAGAATTTGATTATGCACATGTAAAGTCAAAACAGGTCTTTACTTACCAATAGTAAGAAAAGAGCAAAATAACCGGCATTGAGTATGCAGTCTGCAACCACCTCCAAGACCTGATGAAGTAAGCTATCCCTGGCACTAACATGTAGCCAACTGCCCACGGCAACACGAAAAGACTTCCAAAGGACGATCGCTGACTGGGCGAACACAGTTCCATGACTAGTTTTTAAAGAAACAAAATTAAAAGTTTATCTGTTTCTCTTCGCGGTGGGGTTGATCACTGATAATTGATCCTACTTATATTAAACTTACTATCATTACCTATATAGAAGCGTCATCACCATAACTATTCCAAAAACAAAACCGCAAAGCTCTATGAATATGCATATACAGTCTATAGACATAATGGTACTGCATGAATTAAAAAAAAGTCAGGAATTCTCTGAGCAAACAGCATTTTCACTGATTTTTGTGATGAATTTAACGGAATTTCTTGTTCATACACGAGACTTTATCGTTATCTTCATTGTTACTATAACTTTTTGTTTATCTAAAATTCTTTACACGCGTCACAAAAAGATATGTAGTTGATCAGTTGCCCCTGAATACTTCTATCTGATTAAATAACCACCTAGACTACTTAAAAGACCCTAATTACTAAGATTCTAATCACTAAGATTATAATTACTAAGACTCTAATTAGTGAGACTGTAATTACTAAACATTCTTAAATCTCTAGATATTTCAGCTATTTCAGTCTACCTTTCAATAGATAAGGAAAATGGTCACCTCCCCTTTCGTACCTTGAATGAAGCACCCGGTATAACATCCGAAATTGAAACACGACACCAAAGTCTTCAAGATCACGTAGAAGATGAAGTTTGGCGAAACGGCGGCAGCCAATCCAGACACCAGACTGAAGAACACGCAGATTAGGATGATGCGTCTTCGACCGAATCTAACGAATGAATAAATAAGTTAACAATTGAATAAATAGATGAATAGACGAACAAAGAAATAAAATGATAGATTTGTGGACAAATAAACAAGTGAACAAAGGAATACTATACCAGGGTATTTAATAAATATGAAATGTAACTTTATAGAGACGCATGATTTAAAGGCCGAAGAATAACTACTTCCTAAAAGCAAACATATTATTGATACTCAAACAAGCTGAGTAAAAATAATTCAAAAGCAACTTTGAGTTATTCCGACGGAAACAAACACAGAGATATACACAAAGTAATTATCTAATGAACATATAAAAGAATGCAATAATATGAATACCGATTTAATGGATAAGTGAACAAAATTTACCAGTAATCGGGTTCTAGTAAGAATAAAAGAAAAAACTGAATAAATAAGAAACTAAACAAAAAATGAGGACTAATTTTGTTGGAGGAATAAATAAGGAAATGGGAGAAAAAGGATTACCATATTGACCACTTTTGGAAAAGAAGTGACAATAAATCTGTTTTTCTTTCATGAGAGAGAGAGAGAGAGAGAGAGAGAGAGAGAGAGAGAGAGAGAGAGAGAGAGAGAGAGAGAGAGAGAATCTTTAGCCACGAAAAGTAGTAAGCCTTTCAGAATCTGGAAAAACAGAAGCAGGCCAAAGTCGAAAGTTTAGTTGTAGTTAGAAAATGGTCATTTGACAGATTGGGAAAGCCACCTGGATTTATTTTATTACATTAGTTAAGCCACTGAATAGTTGAAGAGGATAAAAATATTGTCGAATAGATCACACTTACTTGTCGAGGAGAAATCCGAATGTTGATGCTCCGATTAGTATCCCAGCCTGCGAGGCTGCCTGGGTTGTCGAATACAGCGCTCGACTTTCGCATACCAAGTCCCACTAACCAGAAGAATTTAATAACAATAACATAAGTAACAATTTTAATGAAATTAATAACTATGATAAGAATAGAAAGAGAAAAGAAAAATCATGGTAATAGTAATAATCATTGGAATATAATGTAGACATTAATAAAATACATGTGCCTGTTAGTCTTTCACTCCATCTTTTTCCTTCCTTTCTCTCTCTTCGATAAGACTAATAAGAACAAATAGTCAATGTAAAAAAAAGATCTTCGATCTTTGAATGGGTAACTGCTTCTAAAAACTATGTGCGATAAAAAAAATAATTAAAACATATTAAGAAAATTATTACTTATCTTAACGATATTAACTGAATAATTTATTTTTTTTTTCACCAGTACGACGTGCCACTTCTCTGTATCCATTATTTCATTAAGTAATCGTAGAAGGAAACAAATTTCCGAAATATAATCCCAACAAATTTCTAATTGTCTAGTGCTTTTATGGGCAACACTTTGCATATTGAACGTGATTTTCTATTATACACACACACACACACACACACACACACATATATATATATATATATATATATATATATATATATATATATATATATATATGCAATATATATATATATACATATATGCAATATATATATATATATATATATGCAATATATATATATATATATATACATATATATATATATATATATATATATATATATATATATATATATATTTAGGTGTGTATATATATATATATATATATATATATATATATATATATATATATATATACACATACATATATATATATATATATATATATATATATATATATATAACATATTTTGTCATAGGAAAAATCTATTTTTGGGTAAGCAGCCATGTCGTCCAATATATATACATATATATATATATATATATATATATATATATATATATATATATATATATACATATATATGTGTGTGTGTATATATATATATATATATATATATATATAACGGATTTTGAGCGAAGCGAAAAATCTATTTTTGGGTGAGATGGCCATGTCGTCCTGATGGAAGTTCCTATAGGGTAGCTTCCTAGGGTATATTACAACTACGGCGATATTCCCAGAGAATTTACCTTAAGGTACCAGAATTCTAACTCCTGGAGCGAGTATCCCTCGTGAAAGGGATATCGCGACATATCAGAGGACGTATTCTAGACACGTCACATGGCAATCTACATCCTGGACAGAGATTTCGTCTCGTAGGAGGTGATTGGCGAGATACGAATTCGGGAAAGAAAAAGGGGAGCCGCTCCCAAGGCTTCCCTATCCCCCGATTCGTATGCGTGCCTGGCGCCAATCCTGGCGCCATCTGTATTCCTTGTAGCGTACACGAGGTGCTACAGATACTGTATGTAGGGAGGGGTCCTACAGCCCTTTCTTAGAAAGGCAAGGGCGGGTCCATCAGGACGACATGGCCATCTCGCCCAAAAATAGATTTTTCGCTTCGCTCAAAATCCGTTTTTTGGGCTCAAGCCATGTCGTCCTGATGGAAGTGTGCCAGAGCATTACTGTATCTGTGGATTCTCAGAACGTGCCGTACTCCCGGAGGTAATTTTTTCCCGGTCGACTAGACCTAGAGACCTAAGATGTTACCGTTATACATCTTTTCAACTAACTATAAACTATGTTAGAGCTTCCTGCCCCCTACAGGGAAGAGTCCTACTAGACTCTGGAAAAGTCTCGAAGAGTACATATATCTATGTATGAATACCAGGCAAGCTAATATAGTGGTCTCGCCCTATATTAAGTAAAGCATAGTTTGTATAGAACCACTGCGTCAATATATATTGACCAGTAATCCGCACAATACTTGTATTGGACAAAGGTTTATATCCGCATAGGAAGAAACTAATAAAACCGCCCTCGTCCCTTTATGGGACGGAGTCCTCCCATTAGGGGACTACATAAACCAATGCAACATAGCTTGCATAACAGAACAATTCTATTAGAATTATCCCAGATAAGATACATAGAATTAAAATGCTCAATTATACCAATAAATTGACACAGGTGAAAGAGACGCAAGGTTCTCAAGAACAAGTTTATTGACAGACAATAAACAGACAGGTTAACAACAAATATATATATATATAAAAGAGGATAACCCAAAACTTTAAGCATAAGTATGATAGTAAACAGAACTTGTTTATCTGAAAGAAAAACCATTAAACACCACTTTAATAAGATACCGAGGTATCAAGTCATAAAAGTCTGTATTACAAATCAATCACATTAGCGTTAGAAACGCTCGGCACACATGTCTGAACTTATGCTAGGTTCACCTTTGAAAGAAGGAACAGTCTATGTGGGCACTTGGTGCCCTCATTTAGTTTGAAGTACAGTATGTACCTACACACTCACCCTGGACTTAATCGTCCCAATTAAGACCACTGTTCCTCGCAGAGTTAAACAGTAGGGTTAACTACACGACCCACTGCTACCACAGATCTCTTAAGTTCCTCTACTTGCTTCGCATAGTGGCGAAAGAACACCCTGGAAGACTTCCAGCCCGTGTATGAACGGAGATGTTCAAAATCCATACAATTAAAGAAATTTAGGGATGAGGCAACTTTCCTCGGATCGTGACCTGCGGGTGTACTGTCAGGATCCGCTCTGCGAATAAAATATGTGATTTTCGCTCTGAGTTGATCCAGAGATAAATTTGAGCCTGATGTTTCTCCCCTGAATAGTTGACCACCCTTGAAGTCTGAAGTTCTACGAAGATAGACCTTTAGGCATTCTACTGGACATAGAGATGCATCTTCTTTCAGAGGGCAGATTCTCCAGGGACCCCACCTGTTGGTGGGTAACTCATTCTTGGCGAGAAACGTAGGATCCGGAAACAGGTTCAGATCCCCCCCATCCAGGAACTGAACACGACCTGCCTCTCTCGAGAGGGCTACGATCTCACTAACCCTGGCCCCGGACGCGAGTGCAAATAGGAAAATAACTTTTTGCGTCAAATCCTTTAACGCACATTCTTCATTGCTCAACAGGGAGGTGAAATGAAGAACTTTGTCTAAAGACCATGAGATGGGCTTTGGAGGTGCTGAAGGTCTGAGCCTAGCGCAGGCTTTCTGAACTTTATTAAAGATCTCGTTACCTAGGTCGATCTGGAAGGCAAATAAAATGGGTCTCATCAAAGCAGATTTACACACTGAAATCGTGTTAGCTGCCAACCCTTGGCCATGGAGGTGGATGAAGAAAGATAAGCAGAAGTCTGTTGAGATCTGCGGATTCTTTGCCTTTACTAAGGCCACCCATTTTCTCCAAGATGACTCATATTGCCTTCTAGTCGATTTGCACTTATATTCCTCTAGGAAGTCTATGCTGGCTTTCGAAATCCCGAAACGCTTTCTCACCGCAAGGGCGAGAAAATCATGAGCTGCAGGGTCCGGGTTTTCTGTAATGAAGCGCAGACAGTCGACTTCTGGACTCGCTGGGTCAGAACTGTATGTGGTAGCGGCACGAACTTCATCTGTAGTTCCAACGCCAAGGGGAACCACATACTGTTCGGCCACTTGTGGGCCACTATTGCCGCTACCCCCTTGAAGGATCTCAGTTTGTTGAGGACCCTCAACAGAAGGTTGTGAGGAGGGAACAGATAAATCCTGGACCATCTGTTCCAGTCGAGGGACATTGCGTCCACTGCTTCCGCTAAGGGGTCCTCGTACGGGGACACGTACAGGGGCAACTTCTTGTTGTCTTTCGTCGCAAAGAGGTTTATCTGCAGTTCTGGGACTTGATTCAGAATGAAGGAGAATGATCCTGCGTCTAAGGACCATTCCGACTCTATCGGTGTGAACCTGGATAGAGCGTCCGCTGTCACATTGCGGACTCCTTGAAGGTGAACTGCCGACAGGTACCACTTCTTCTTTTCCGCTAATTGGAAAATGGCTAACATCACTTGGTTGAGAGGTGGTGACCTCGACCCTTGTCGATTCAAGCATCTCACAACCACCTCGCTGTCCATCACCAATCTTATGTGGATCGAGTGACGCGGGGAGACTTTCTTTAAGGTAAGGAGCACTGCCATAGCTTCTAGAAAGTTTATATGAAAGGTCCTGAATAGCTTGGACCAAGTCCCCTGGACTTTTTTCCGATGAGAGTGACCTCCCCATCCCTCCTTTGAGGCGTCTGAGTGAATCGTCATCGACGGGGGAGGTGGCTGAAGAAGAACCGACTTCTTTAGATGTCTGGCTTGGGACCAAGGTCTGAGAAGAGTACGTAGCCGAGGCGGCACTGGTCTTCTCAGATCTCTTCGCGCGTTTGATGCATACCTTCTCCAAACTCCGGTTGCATCCTTTAGCTGTGCTCTTAGCACTGGGTCTGTCACTGAAGCAAACTGGAGAGAGCCTAGTACCCTCTCCTGTTCGCGTCTTGATATCCTTTCGGAATCTAGAAGTCTCTTGACAGAGCCCGCTATCTCCTTCCTTTTCTTCGTCGGGATGGAGAAACTGTGTGACAAAAGGTCCCAGTGGATTCCCAGCCACTGGAACTTTTGGGATGGAGAAAGTCGAGACTTTTTTCTGTTGATCTTGAAGCCTAGGTACTCTAGGAACTGGATCACCTGACTGGAAGCTTGCAAGCATTCGGTCTCGGATGCTGCCCACACCAGCCAGTCGTCCAGGTAGGCTACTACCTGAATTCCCTTTAGGCGTAATTGTTTGAGAGCTGCGCTCGCAAGCTTCGTGAAAATCCTTGGGGCTATGTTTAGCCCGAATGGCATGGCTCTGAAGGCGTATAGTCTCCGTTGTAGCCTGAACCCTAGGTAGGGGGAGAGTCGACGGCTGATTGGAATGTGCCAATAGGCGTCTGACAAGTCTATAGAGACTGAGTATGCCCTCTTGGGCAGTAAGGTCCTTATGTGTTGCAGTGTTAGCATCTTGAATTTGCAATTCACTATGAACTTGTTGAGTGGCGACAAGTCCAGAATGACTCTGAGCTTTTCCGAGTCTTTCTTGGGAACACAAAACAGCCTCCCTTGGAATTTGATGGACTTCACCTTTCGGATCACCTTTTTCTCCAACAGTTCTTGAACGTACTCCTCCAAAACGGGGGTGGAGTGTTGGAAAAACCGAAGGCACGGGGGTGGAGTGCTGTACCAGCTCCAGCCCAGTCCATTCTTGAGTAGGCTTTGGGCCCAGGGATCGAAGGTCCAGCGATCCCAAAATTTCATCAGTCTCCCTCCTACCGGTATCGTTTCACTTGGACTGCCGTCCTGAGGTCTTGCCTCCCTGACCACGACCACCTCTGAATCCACTTCCCCTTGAGGGGCGCCTAGACGAGCCTCTGGCTGCTCCTCTAGGTTTTGCACGAAAGGAAGAAGACTGTCCTTCGAACGTTGGGGTGAATGTGGTTGACTGACCTGGCACAGCCTGGGGTACCCACTGAAAAGTAGTCGGGGTTTGTGCCACCATCTGGGGCACTGGAGGCAATGGCAATTGCAGTTGCTGTTGCTGTCTAAAAGGCTTGGCTGGCCGAGACGGTAGCCTAGTTCTCATATTCTTCCTCTTTGGTTGAGGACCCTCATCCGGGGAAGATTTTCTTTTGATAGCCAGGCCCCACTTCTGGAGAAGGTTTCTATTCTCCACGGCGGCCTTATCAACAACCTCCTTGACCACATCGGTAGGGAAAAGGTCTTTTCCCCAAATGTTGGACGAGATTAACTTCCTTGGCTCGTGTCTCACCGAAGCCCCGGTGAACACGAACTCCCTGCAAGCTCTCCTTGCCTTGACGAAGCCATAAAGGTCCTTCGTCACTGTGGCTAGGTGAGACTTAGCCACTACCATGAACATTTCATGGACCTTGGGGTCACTTGCCATCGTCTCAAGAGTAGTCTGATGAGACATTGAGGCAGCCAGTCTTTCTTTTGTCTCGAACTCTCTTCGTAAAAGAGAGTCGGACAGCTTGGGGAGGTCCTCGCCGAATTGCCGTCCGGCAATATCAGCCTCCAACTTTCCCACTGAGAATGTCAGATGGACATCCTTCCAGTCTTTGTGGTCCATAGGCAGGGCCAGCGACAAGGGTTTACACTCCTCCAGGGAGGGGCAAGGCTTGCCGGCCTCGACTGCCTTTAGGACAGCCGCAAACCCTTTCTGTAAAAAGGGGAAGGCTCTAGCAGGAGAGGACACAAAAGAAGGGAGCTTCTTGCTCAATGCAGCTACCTTCGAGTTAGAGAAGCCCCTCTCTTTCATCGAGGATTAAAGTAGGGCTTGAGCCTTAGCGTGGTCCATAATAATGACCTCCTTCGGCTCTGTCTCCTCCCTTGAAGCTGGTTCTTTTCTCAGCCGGACATAGCAGTCCGGATATGATGCCTTGCTGGGCCAGAATTCTACCTCCTCTAGGGGAACTGAACCCAGCTTATCTGAGATGACGATCTTTCCAGTCGTCATCGGCATGTGCTCAGCATACCTCCATGGGTTAGCATCTGAGCATACGGGAAGGTCTTTCACATTGAGCCTTTTCCGGGGCCCATGTGATTCTGCCAGGGACTGCATACGCAGTTCCATTGCAGCCGCCTTCTCCTGATTCTCCTTCTGCATTTGTTGGATCATTCCAACAATCGAAGAGAGGGCCTGTCCCAGTTCTACTGGGAGACCAGCCGATGTTGAGGGGATAGGCTCCGGAATCTGAACCGGAGTAGCCGACACCTCGTCGACCTCATCCTCTACGACATCCGGGGTTTGAACTTCATCCTGACCTTCTGCCAGGAGGTCTTGTTCCAAACGTTCGTCCAGGTCAGACATCCTGTCATCCAACTGGATGTCTTGCATCGCGACTGCGACTTCCACGTCCACCTGGACTTGATCTTGAGGGATCTCCTCTTGAGGCTGGGGAATCACTGCATCAGCTGATGCCTGGGGAAAAAGATACGCCCTCATCTTCTCACTTGGAAGATAAGGGCCAGAGGTGTTCTTCTTGAAGCCCCTTACCCAAGTACGAAGCTTTTCCCTTGCTATATCCCTTGATTCCGCCGTTCTAGGGGAATCAAAAGCCTCAGTAATCAGGTTAGTGCATACAGTACATACCTGAGGGTCCCAATACTGGAGATCATCCTTGGAGACAGCGCATGCTGCGTGTCTCCTACAACACTCATGTCCGCAGAGGTTCTTGCTGCGGACATTGCAGAAAACATTTCCGCACTTCGGAGGGTCCTCCTGTAAAGAGAAGAAATTTCCATGAGTATCAAGTGAACTATGTATCACTGGATATGCATAGTATAGCATAACAATTCATAAAGGAAAGACACACACTTGTGTTTCCCTCACAACCCATTGTTGCAGCCTTCCAGATAATAAAATCAAAATGGTTTATCTCTTCTAGAGTAACCAATGCAAGGTTTCCAGAGGAAACAGGTGGAGCTCACACCTAAGCAATTATTTTAAAATCCTGGATAATAGACAGGGAAGAACTCAGCTTCCTATCTGAGGGCAACAGCAAAGGGATGTGCAAGAAAACACAATAGTGTTAGAAGATACAGTGCTGTACCAAAACCCTTACTATAGTTTTCTTCTTACTGTATATGCTATACAGAAGAATACTAGTACAGTATAGAGGATGTGTGCCGGCCTGCCTTTGCCGGCCGGCACACACCACAACTAGCTTTAAAGTATACTACTTAACAGCTATAGGGCGGCAGCACTCTGGTTCAAATGCCTGTGCCGGTCGGCAGCAACTGCCGGCCGGTAACAGCCAGTGTTGGCCGGCAATGGCTGCCGGCCAGCAACTACACAAGGTAGTACCCAGCTGCCAGCCACACTCTTGGTGACCGGCAGACAAGGACTGACATAAGCCGGCCGGCAAAGGTACAAGACCGATGCCAGCCGGCAGCAAAAGAACCAGAGGACTACACCTGCCCGGCTGCCGGGACAGATACAGCACTAGAAGAAAATAGAATGGATGCCGGGATAAGAGTGTACACAACCTCCAAGCCCGGCAACCGAAAGAGTGCATATAAGGAAGGGGAGAAACTAATTCAGGCTTCCTTGACCCATGCCGTCCGGCTCTGCCGGCAGGCATGGATGAGGGACCAAGAGAGGTCCGGGCAGCACTCGAAAACATAAGACCCTTGCCGGCCAGCAGCTCTGCCGGCCGGCCAGGGGCTGAGTCAATTCCACATCCTAACCTATACTAGGACCAGAAGTAGAACGACTTACAGTACAGTAAGACCCCTGCCGGCCAGCTCTGCCGGCCGGCAAGGGGCTGAGTCAATTCCACATCCTAACCTATACTAGGTCCAGATGTAGAACGACGTACAGTACAGTATGAAGAAAGAGGGGGAAGGGACAAGAGGGTCCTGCCAACCTTGCTTTAGTGACAGATCACCCGCAGCTAAGAAACTTATCTTAGCCTAAGGGAGATCTAAGGGGAAAGGCCAGCAATACTTGCCAGCTTCCAGAGCACCAAAGCAAGGAAGGCGTTGCTACTCCCAAGGGAAGAACTTATCCTCCCGCGAGAACAGCAACAGGACTAGTCTGGTAGATCACAAAAGAAGGAATCATACTACAGAAACCTTCGGTAGTGACCTAAGGGAGCTAAGCTCCCTTTGTATGTGTTAGGTCAGCGAGGGGGACTCAGCCCCAAGCCAGACAACACAGACTCAGATTAAAAACTCTGTTGTTCTGTCCCTCTTGAACCATACTACAGGAACAGGAAGGTACAGTAACACCCTAGTATAGTTTTATCGAAAATAAATTTCGGAAAAAACCACTTAGGGATAAGCCCAAGGCTTAAACAGAGGGAAAGGGATTGCATACCTTCTCCGAAGAAAAGAAAGCAACCGGGGAGTATGATAAAGTATACTAAGGCTCCATAAGCAACTAGCCTAGGCACCAAGAGAATCGATTACCTAATTCACCGAAACTCACTCGTATACTATCTTGGAAATATTCCACACAGTCTAAAATGTATAAAATATAGCCTAAAGCTTCAATAAAATTTTAATTACACTCGGAAAAACCATAATCATGCATGAAGTACTAGGACCAAACGACTAGGCTACATGGCCTAGCGTAGGCCAGAATGGCGAATACTTCGCCAAATAATACTAAGCACGAAAGGAAATCCTATGTAATGCTAAATAGCTAAAATTTATTAAAGCAAAACAACCAGGAATGTCGCTCTGACTAACTAACTTATACCTAGCGAGCGACAGCGTCCAAGACGCCTCTGGTAGGCTACGGCTCTTGTATCAAAGATTAATCCTATTAATCACTCAAAATTTTACCAAGAGCCTACATTTATACATAACAGACACTATACTCAACTTATCAGAGGCCAACGAAGACGAAGAAGCCATGAAAAGTCGAATAAATCCAAGATTTGCGAGAAAAACAGGAAAAAACACCGAGTTGTTAAGCTACGCAAAAAGGAATACAGATGGCGCCAGGATTGGCGCCAGGCACGCATACGAATCGGGGGATAGGGAAGCCTTGGGAGCGGCTCCCCTTTTTCTTTCCCGAATTCGTATCTCGCCAATCACCTCCTACGAGACGAAATCTCTGTCCAGGATGTAGATTGCCATGTGACGTGTCTAGAATACGTACTCTGATATGTCGCGATATCCCTTTCACGAGGGATACTCGCTCCAGGAGTTAGAATTCTGGTACCTTAAGGTAAATTCGCTGGGAATATCGCCGTAGTTGTAATATACCCTAGGAAGCTACCCTATAGGAACTTCCATCAGGACGACATGGCTTGAGCCCAAAAATACATATATATATTTCTATGAAAACAGAGATAAAGGGAGCTTAAACAGACGACCCAGTCTGACCTCATACCTCGGTAACAATTGTGGACGTGTACTGGCTCGTATTAAACACCCTGGACGAGCAAGGCACGGTCTCAACACTTCCGCTGGAGAGGATTTCGAGCTGTTCCAGGGATTTCTCATAGCCCAAATGAGCCGCGTGAGTGTAGTTGTAGTTGTTGTACTCGCAGAACTTGAGTTCCGTTCTATTCCTGTAAAGGGAGGTGACGTACAGTAGGACACAGGAATTCTTGGTGTATCTCGCTCTGAGGAAGTGCGTCCAGTCACACCCTTACTGCGCGGCAAGTTTCTGTGTTTAGCCCCGTCCACCTCTGCCATCTCCCAACTGCACTATCTGTTTGGTTACTCGGCCCAAAGTAAGGGTATGACACGGTGCACTTCTTCGTAGTGTGGTGTTCCAGGAACTCATGTGTCAAACTGTACTGGAGAATATTGTTTCCTAATATGAAGAATAATAAGGAATAAGGAAAAAAGCTATAAATAGTAAAGGTAGATCGGAAGAAATATAAAATAGTACGTCCTTGAAGTTACAACAAGAAAGTGTAATGGTTCACAAAAAATTCATTATTTATAAATACTTACGTAACATTTCGAATGATATATATAAAGTAAACTTCTGTGATGTGGTAAGTGCCCTTACAATGCTTGATAAATCACCCTTTGGTAAGGAAATTTATCGAACGGTGACTCATACCGGAAGGGATTGCAATATTTACAAAAAATCATTAAAGAAACCAGAGTTCTTATCTTAAGTGAAGTATATCTAGTGTTGATAAATAACATTCGCTATTAGCGTTAGACGAACAGTTCAAATTTATGCATTCCTGTCTATGCATACTGTCTTAATACTCAACAAGAACAGCTATCTTCATTTTCACGGATTTATGTAATGACTTATAGAAGCCTGGGGAGAATTAATTAGATATTTGTATTGGCCTTACACGCATATTTGCACACACAAAAAAAAAAAAAAAAAAAAAAAAAAAAAAAAAAAAAAGTCAGAGGAATAAGAATCTTTGCACTTACCTGGATGGAAGAGAGAGGTCAAAAATCTGTTCTTGCGTCCAATTAGCCTCAGCTAATGAGTCTATGTGGCACCAGTACTCAGGAGTGGCCCCCAGGAATTGGTAGGTTATAGATTGGAGAGTCGACATGAATGTAGCTGAAATGATGTCAGATTCCCCGTGAATACTCATTTTTAGTTATTTTGCGACTCAAGTGAAATATTATACTAACATTAAAAAGTAACTGTAATAATAATGGAACATGGTGGTGGAAGAATGTAAAGCATATAAAGGAATGACTTTATATGTTCTAGATGTGCAACATCATGCTATATGTAAACTACATAAGAAATATGACACTGACTAAATGACCAAAGCTTGGTACATGGAGATATTCAAATGCATTTTTTTAAAATAGAGAAAATGCCCCCCCCCCCCCCCATAAAAAAGGGAAGTATGAGGATCATAGATGATAGATTTCAGTTCCAGTTTCATGTAGAGATGCTCATCAGAACGTTTGGCGGATAACCCCGACCCTAACCATTGTACCCAAACCACACCAATAATCTCCCCAATAAACAGCTTAAACTCACAGGCAGAGGTGAGACTTGACCTGCTATCCATATGATTGCAAGGCCAGTACGTTACCACTGTACTAGATGAAAGGATAAACGGAAAAAAAAATATGAATGCATCATAAACAATAATGATTTACAGAGCCATTGAAATGGCAAAAGTAGTACTTACACATACTACAGATGAGGAAGATCATTATATTCCATCTTCCATTGGTTCCAATGATTTCCAGTAAGTCTTCGAAACTTTTGACGCCAACGATACCTCCAGAGTCATCTAGTTTAAATGTGTCTATGCTCTTATCGTTGGCTTTTCCGGCAGAGGTGGCCTTGTCGCCGCTTCTCTCGTTGCTTTCCTCCATTTTCTTTGTTCCTTCTTCACCCATGAGTGATTTTTTTTTTTGTGAGTTCTATGACACCTCTATATCATAGTTCATTCTATGGACTTCGAGAGAGGATTTACTGAACAGCTATTTGGCAGTTTTTCGGTATCTGTAAAGAAAGTATTTTCAACGTTTGGCTTCAACTTTGTAAAGATATACTGTAGCATAATTTAAGCATAGTCTTTACAATTATTTATATTGTTGTCTGCATAATTATTATATAGATAAATAAATAAGAACTACTCGTGTACTATTTTATTATAAGTGTTGCACAATCATGACTGACTAATAATCCAAGAATGAATAATTATATCGCAATAGTACATTATAAGCGGGTTAATTACACAAAATTGTACATACGAAAATACCCGCAATGGGTTACCTTGGATTTGTCAATTACCTTAATCTTAATTTTGGTACAATATCAATTTCTTTAAACGCATTTTCATGAAAACGATTCCTATTTGACTTCATAATTACCAATGCACGATTTAAAGATCACACATGAATGGCAAAGGCAATGGACAGTGACAATGTCCTAGACTACAGACTGACCATAATATCATATGATCAGCGTCCAAGCACCCTTTCTACCCAAACTAAGACCAGGGTGGGCCAGGCAATAGCTGCAGATGATTCAGCTGGTTGAACTATAGGCTCCCTCAAATACCCACATCATTAGCTCAAAAGGATGGTGAGGGGGCAAACACTACAAAAAACTATCGAGCTTAAGGTAGTTTCGAACCCTAGCCCAGCAGAACGCCAGACAGGGACGTTTCCATATAGGGTACCACAACCCATGTAAAGTTTACAAGAATTTGTTGACTGATGGAATGCCGCAAAGTATCAACACCGGAAATGTGTCATTAGCCATACATGATTTAAACAAAAACTGGGGGTGGGAGACGCAATTGTATTGTTAGCTCATTCTGTTTCAATAGATCCTTTCCCCTTCTCTGTATAATGAAGGGTCACGGGTTGATGGTGAAAATAATAGGTTTAATTCGGAATAATCACGATTTATTCTCTGAAGGTACTTTCCAGTAAATACGGATATCACAAATTTTGTGTATTTGTGTTATCAACATATTTTGTATGTAGTATTCAGTATGTATAAATGGTTTTACAACGGAATAAAAAGGAACTGTAAAGCAATATCAATAACAATTTTTACTATTTAGTAAAAGTAAGAAACGAATGAACTCAGTGTTTTCACTTTCTCTATAAAGTTTATTCTTTAGATGAGTTGGCAACCAAATATTCCTATTTGCGTCACTCCTAAAGAAACAAAGATAAATGAAAAATACAATGGCCAGGGAGAGCAAGTTTTATTCAAAAAGGAAACAGAAGGTCATTCTCTGAACCTCTGAGAGAGAGAGAGAGAGAGAGAGAGAGAGAGAGAGAGAGAGAGAGAGAGAGAGAGAGAGAGAGAGAGAGAGATTTTTGTTTTTTATGCATATATTGATTACGTTTCTGTACTGCCACCGCACAGATTCAATCATTGTGCTAATATACTTTTTAACTTTGATTCCTCTGTAATTTTCTATCAATAACTGTTTCCCGACTTTATTTTCCTTGCAATCTCCTCCTTGATTTCTCAATTGGCCGGATGAACTCAATGAAAGTGGTTAGAAAAATAAATCTGAAATTCTCTCTCTCTCTCTCTCTCTCTCTCTCTCTCTCTCTCTCTCTCTCTCTCTCTCTCTCCTCCTCCTCTCTCTCTCTCTCTCCTCCTCCTCTCTCTCTCTCTCTCTCTCTCTCCTCCTCCTCCTCATCATCATGCTAAATGACCTCACGCTGAACTTTCTATTTGAACAAATGACTTTGCACTTGCCTACCCTTTCTCCGTCTCCTTTGAGTACAGCCCATTATTCTATAAATTCTAAGTCTTTGATATCTCCCTCTTCAAAAAAACCTTGAAAGAAAAAATCCAATTGCTATTTTGGAAATTCCTTGTTATATGCAACTCCATGATAAAGTAATGAGTTACACATTTACTTACTTGGACGCTTGCTGTTTGGTTTTGATTTGATGGGGATCAATGCTCTTTATTCTAATGAATTCGAAATAGAAGAAAATAAAAAGAAACGTAACCGAAATCATCGCTTTCTTTAATTAATATTGATAATCTGTTTTCCTGAAATAAATATTTTTAAAAATGTGAATGTGATCCGCATTTTTTGATCATTTGACCTGAATTAGATAATTGCTTTTACCGGTGACTAACTTCTTTCGACTGATATGTTAAAGAATGAGAGAATGATCGGCAGTTTTATCAATGGACAGTTTCTCCTGAAGCTTTGCGAGAAGTTAAAGGATGTAGAATTGAAGCAAGTGTGTCATTCGTTCCTTGAAACATCAGTCTTTCTTTCACCTTGATTTTGAAATGCATTTAATTTGTAACGTTTTTGAAACGGAATTAATTTGCTCATTGGGATTCTTGAATCTACTGCCAGCGAAGTTTTTCATTCAGATTTCACTGCAAATAATTACAAAAGCCTACGTTTCTATATTAGAATATTATTTTGGTGGTAATAATTTTTTTTTCATGAATCCCACTGTAATATGCCTCTTGAATTCCTTAATTTTTAACTCTTTTGAATGTCGGTTATTTCTTCATTTCACAGTGTTTGGTGACATTGCTTCCCTTGCGAAGCAGTACTAAACTTTGCATTTCTTACACTGGAATATTAAAAATATGAGAATTTACTATCTTTGTGTGATTATATACACACACTTCGTGTGTGTGTATGTATATATGTATGTATATATATATATATATATATATGTATATATATACACATATATATATATATATATATATATATATATATATATATATATATATATATATATATATATTAGCAAAAGGCCACAGGACTTGCAAAGTTTGCTTACCAGAAGTCATCAAATATCACATGAGGTTTGGCTCAAAATAAATAAAAAAAAAAAAGACAGAGATGATGAGAACGGAATATGCAATGGAAGATGAAATATCATTGGAGGTAGAAAGGATTAATGAGGTGGAATCATTTAAATATTTAGGAATTGTGATTTCTAGTACTAGGTTTTTAGAATTGGAGTTAAATGAAAAATTGAAAAAAGTAAATCAGACAATAGGTAGGTTAAGGAAAATTTGGAAATCAAATCGCCTGAAATTACATGGAAAAGTCAGGCTATATATCAGTTTAGTAAGATCGGTGTTACTGTATGGACATGAGTCGTAGTATGACAAAGAAACAATATCCAACAGATTTTGTAGATTTGAGAACAAAGCCCTCAAAAGAATATTGGGAGTTAAATGGCAGGACAGGATTAGAAATGAAACTAAAAGAGGGATTACTCAAGTGCCATATGTGGATGAGATCATGTTGAGGGTAGATGGAGATGGTTTAGGCATGCTCTTCGCAATACCCAAGAGAGATTAGTTCACCAAACTGGGCTCCACAAGGCACTAGAAGAGTTGAAAGACCCAGGCCTACATGAAGTGTGAAGTAGGAGATGATGAATGGAGAAGTATTGATTTAAAAGCTCAAGATAAGAGACGAATGGTGAAATCTAACTGAGGCCCTTTGCATCTATAGGCGTGGGGGAGATGAGGATGATGATAATTATACACACGCAGACATTTATGTATATATATATATATATATATATATATATATATATATATATATATATATATATATATATATATATATATATATATATATATATATATATATATATATATATATATATATATGTGTGTGTGTGTGTGTGTGTGTATGTGTAAAAACAAGATACAGACATGAAAAGAAAAAAACATAAACATTTATCACTTAAGCTCACATTTTTCATTAAATTTCAATAGGTAGGAAATGCTTATTTAAAGTCTTTGATTTACCTTCAAGTAAAACAAATGGTCGTATATTCATTTGCTTGTTTAATATCATTGATATATGAACTATATAGTTCTTTCCCATTTCCAATACACTTCCTACGGCTATTAAAATTTGTCATGATGGAATTAGATAATGTTTAAAAGTTAAATGACGTTCGTAAATTACTTTCATTCATGTTACCTTTTTTTTTGTAATAAAAGAAAATAGTTATATTCAATGTTGTCTTCTGAAGGTGAATCTAATTATTGATAGTATTATCTTTTTCAACGCAGAACTCAGCGAATATAAAAGGTTCTGATTCTGTTGTTTAACAGTCCAGTTACTCTCAAAGTTGCCATAGTGATGATGTTTGATAGCAACATCCGAGAGCAGAAGAGATGAAGGTTGATGATCGTACCCAACTAATTCTACCACATGAACGGAGAGATCATATTATGGTGTGATTCGCGTTAATATTTACACCAACGGTGGATTATATTTAGAGGAAGACAGAGAGATAATGAGTACATATATTATACGATTCTATGAAATATCAGGAGGATATTTTATTTCATTTCTCAATTTCAACTTTGTGTTGTGGACTGTAACCATTTTTCAGATGAGTGAGAATGTACGCTGGTTTAATAACTCAGTAGTCTGAGAGAGGAAGGGGGTACTCAGACCTATTGGCTATTTTTGTGACTACACGACTTTCTATCTTTCTTTCTCACTACATTATTTCACTTTTTTTCTTTAAATACTGTGCATTTATAACAGTTTTGATTTAGGTTAAGAAATATTTTTTTTTTGTTCTCTTTCCTAACAACACAAAAAGAAAACGGAGCACTTCCTCACAGAAAACGAAACAACCCAATGTCCAGAAATGTACGCTCATTCCCACGCTCATATATACACGTACGGAGAATCGCCCAGCTAATCACATTCATTCATTTCCCTTTTATATAACATAATAACCACAGTAGTCGGGAAGTTTTGCGAAGACGAACTTTCATCCGGGAGCGCTCGACCTTGACATCAAAGAGTTTATAATCGCTTCACAACATCCGGCGAGGAGGCTTACGATGATTGTTT
>NC_090746.1:21529994-21542494 GCF_036898095.1 Palaemon carinicauda
GAGCACATTATTCTATCTTGTTTTTCTTCCTCTTGTTTTTTTTTAAAGTTTATATATGAAGAATTTATTTTATTGTTGTTACTGTTCTCAAAATATTTTGGTTAAATTATTAATCACCTCTCTTGTAATTTATTAATTTCCTTATTTCCTTTCCTCACCGGGCTATTTATTCGTGTTGGAACCCTTGGGTTCATAGAATCCTGCTTTATCCAACTAAGGTTGTAAGTAGCTTACCTAATAATAATAATAATAATAATAATAATAATAATAATAATAATAATAATAATAATATATCCATATTCAGTTCTCGTCATGGTTGGCGTAAAGTCTGAATTAAATACCATGAATGGGTGCATCAAGGTTTATATAATATTCCATAGTACCTCTGACTACCAGTGTTTTTTTTTTTTTTTTTCTTATTTCATGTAAGTTTAGTGAGGTTGGGCTAATTGCAAATAAACGATGCACGAAAATTCTACAAGTATTTTGTTTGCTTGCCTTTTCTACTCTAATCCTTCTCATTATCCATTTCTCTTCTATACCAAAAGGTAAACTTTTGATGGAAAAATAAAGATAGAGATAATTCAATAGAACTACTGCCACATGCTTCCGCGCATTACCATAGTTATTATTATTATTATTACTAACCAAGCTACAACCCTAGTTGGAAAAGCAAGATGCTATAAGCCCAAGGGCTCCAATAGGGAAAAATAGCCCAGTGAGGAAAGGAAATAAGGAGATAAATAATTGATGAGAATAAATTAACAATAAATCATTCTAAAAACACTAACAGTGTCAAAACAGATATGTCCTATATAAACTATTAACAACGTCAAAAACAGATATGACATATATAAACTATAAAAAGACCCATGTCAGCCTGGTCAACATAAAAACATTTGCTCCAACTTTGAACTTTTGAAGTTCTACTGATTCAACTACCCGATTAGGAAGATCATTCCACAACTTGGTAACAGCTGGAGTAAAACTTCTAGAATACTGTGTAGTATTGAGCCTCATGATGGAGAAGGCCTGGCTATTAGAATTAACTGCCTGCCTAGTATTGCGAACAGGATAGAATTATCCAGGGAGATCTGAATGTAAAGGATGGTCAGAGTTATGAAAAATCTTATGCAACATACATAATGAACTAATTGAATGACGGTCCCAAAGATTAATATCTAGATCAGGAATAAGAAATTTAATAGACCGTAAGTTTCTGTCTAACAAATTAAGATGAGAATCAACAGCTGAACACCTGTATTTATGGAATACAGGATTTCTTACATTTGAGATGAATGTGACTACGTAGGTTTGCATGGATTCGGGAATAGTTTCGTGGTCTCTACTTATTTATCTATAGATTTACAAAAGCTTTTGGATTACCTATGGTTAATATGTTATATCTTTATAGTCTCTGCGTCCATATTGCTTTTTTTTAGTAACACCAGTAATATTAACATCAGATAGGACGCAATTTTTCTTAACAAATGACCATCATTCAGAGTTCGTACATTATAATATACTTCATTTAATTAGTGCGTCGCAATTTAAAAGCGACACCGACCAATTCCGGTATTTCCACTGTTCATAGGATTTCTTTAAAGAGCGACTAATTCATCGGACTAGAATACCTTTAACTTTTTTCTCACCGTTCCTACAAGATTTGAACATTAAGATAAAAACGCTTCATGACCAAACTAAAATACCTTTATGATAAGGAACTTCGTTGACTTCTCGCACAAAACAGAATAAGCAACATCACCTGCTTTCTCTATTGGACCTCCAATGACGTATTTAGTGAAACGTGTACCGGGTAGTCATTCAACTCACGATGGTCGCAGATAGGGTGTAAGAGAACGGTAAGGTATCGCCTTCAGTAGCTGATCTCCCAATTGTAAAAATTAAAAATCATGGAAATTATTTACTTGTCACAAAGCTCGCCCAAAAAGATAAAAAAAAAACTTAATTGCTAATGTTTTATACCAAGCATACTTCTATACAACCTTTATAAGAAGTGATTTATGAATCTGGTCCATATGGCTTGGAGATGGGGTCGGGAAGACGCTTCATCCTCTATGCACAATGGGGAGAGGGAGAAATACCCCCAGTTGCACCATGAAGCAAAAGTTGACAGAGGTTGAACAACATAATTGGGAAAGGCAGCATGAACAGGGATAAAGTAGAAGGCTAAAAAGAGAAGCAGCTATCGGCCAAAGGGATGCTAAATAGGCCTTAAGTTTAAAGGCCGCTCATGAATGGCAGAGGCAAGGCACAGTAACAATGCCTAACTAGCAGGACAATGTCCTAAAGACTAACCATATATACATACAATCAGCCCCCGAACACCCTTTCCACCCAACCTAAGACCAGCGAGGGCCAGACAATGGCTGCAAATGCCTCAGCAGAAGGCAGGCGCGACTCGAACCCCAGTTCGGCATATTGGCAGGCAGGGCCGCTTACATTGTACCACTGAAGGTGGTCGTAGATTAGCTAATAATAATAATAATAATAATAACAACAACTTCATATTCAGTTCTCGTCATGGTTGTCGTAAAGTCTGAATTAAATACTATAAATGTATGCATAGTAACTCTGACCACCAGGCCCGTCAGGGCCAAGTTTTGTATGGCAGTAGGTCAAGAAAAGACGTTTAGGACTAATCACAACCCGTGCTTATCTTTTACTGGTCGTGTAAACAACTTCCCTAAAGATGTAATTAAATCGGCCGTCCTATAGAAACAATGCTGACACATTTGTCAATCCAGGTATAACTTTTTGTCTCTAAGTCCTGCCAAAACTAGAATCATTTTGACGAACAAATGAACCAACCTTATCTTAAGATGTAATCCTCCTTGGATAAACATTTAGATGTTTTGATCTCGAAAATTTTTTCGATATTCTCGCTGAACTCCATTGTTGCTTCGCTCCACTTTGAATTAACAGTGTTCCGTCACTTTCCGGAGGATTGAGTCTCCAAATTCACTTACATAAATAACAGCAAACAACAACGATAAACGCAATCGTTTCTTGTTCACTGCAGGACAAAGGCCTCAGACACCTCCTTATTCATGTCTGGGGTTTGGAAATTTTTTTTCACCTAGTTATCCTACTACGGATTGGTGATGGTGGGAGAATTTTGTCTGATAGCTCACAGCAAACCAACCTAGTATGTGTGACCCTGACCAATACAGATTTGCTGATCATGGCGACACACAAATCCCTTCACCACGTTAAGGTCACTGCATTCGGATAGGATCATAACTGACAAAGGGAGATAAATACTATGTTAATGGTCGCGTTGGGTCGATTGAATGGAATAGCGCTTATATGAAAATACCATAGAAAATATCCTTTTTAGATATAACCTCTTTGATTCATTAAAAAAAATGAAAAATTAGAAAAAAAAATCCAGATTATTCATTGCTTAACCACTAGGCCCTGGTGATTTATCTATCCCTTAAGCAGCTCAAGAAAGAGAAATTTCAAAATCTCTGACGGTGTAAGTTTTATCTCGACGAATAATTCCTTCACGCGAGGGTGCTAATTCAAGGACTAGATACAAAGCAATCCAGCTTTCGTATTACCGATTTTATAAACCTAATTTATTGATAGCTGGGTTCGTCTGTCTGCTTGCTTGACTCTTTATGATTTACGATAGATGATAGCAGTATTCCTAACAGGTCTCTTGTAATGGTTGATATTTCGACAGTAGGTTTATTCTAATGTAAATAGTAATGATGATGATATTATTAATTGTAATATAGAGATGTAGGCTATATTAATATGTGTGTGTAACACTGATAGTCTACGGGCAAAAAAACCAAGCTCAAATATACAAATGTCTTGAAGAACAAAATACTAGACAAACTTAATTAAATGTTGTATAGGTCTCACGTGAATTAAAAAAAAAAATATAATACTTCCGTTATTTTTACGGTAGATATAGGTGTGGCTTTTATACACTAACATTATTGATGATAATTTCACGTTAAGTATGCTCTGAAATCTCTTTTTTTTTTTAACACGTCAATAAAGGTTAATAGTAAAACTGAACTCTCTCTCTCTTTCTCTCTCTCACACACAATTAATCCAAACTAAAGATTTCTCAGTTACAATGAATAGAAATGTAAGTGGCTTTAAACTCAAACTAAACCAAATAAAAAAAAAGAGATTTTCATGAAAGCCTTTCACTACCTAGAGGGAAAAACTAATTTAAATGGCAACTGTGGTATCACACACACATATTTATATATATATATATATATATATATATATATATATATATATATTATATATATATATATATATATATATATATATATATACATACATGTATATGAATATATATATATATATATATATATATATTATATATATGTATATGTATATGTATATATACAACATGTATATATAAATATATATATATATATATATATATATATATATATATATATATATATATATATAATTATTACTTGCTAAGCTACAACCCTAGTTTGAGAAGCAGAATGATATAAGCCCAGGGGCCCCAACAGGGAAAATAGCCCAGAGAGAAAAGGAAACAAGGAAAAATAAAATATCTTAAGAACAGTAACAACATTAAAATAAATATTTCCTATATAGGCTAAACTATAAAAACTTTAACAAAAGAAGAGGAATAGCAATTAGATAGAATAGTGTACCTGAGTGTACCCTCAAGCAAGAGAACACTAACCCAAGACAGTGGAAGACCATGATACAGAGGCTATAGCGCTACCCAAGACTATAGAACAAGTTTGATTTTGGAGTGTCCTTCTCCTAGAAGAGCTGCTTACCATAGCTAAAGAGTAACTTCTACCCTTACCAAGAGGAAAGTAGCCACTGAACAATTGTTTGATAATCACAGGATTGTCATGAGTATGAGGACAGAGGAGAATCTGTAGAGAATATGGCAGACTATTCGGTGTATGCGTAGGAAAATGGAAAATGAACAGTAACCAAAAAGAACGATCCAATGTAGTACTATCTGGCCAGTCAAGCCAGCCAGCCTCTCTAGTGGTAGTATTTTAACGGGTGGCTGGTGCCCTGGCCAACCTACTATGTCGAATCTCTCTCTCTCTCTCTCTCTCTCTCTCTCTCTCTCTCTCTCTCGCTGTATATATATATATATATATATATATATATATATATATATATATATATATATATATATACACACACACACACACACACACACACACATATATATATATATATATATATATATATATATATATATATATATATATATATACATTAGCAAATAAAAACAATAATTGATATTCACTTTATCAAAAGAGACGGGTTTGATCCCCAACGAACGCTATACGATTGAACACGATTCGTCCAAACTTATTGTATGTTGATCTAAGTACGTAACTAATGAAGTTCACGCTGGTAAGTCACAGCCTCGCAAATATATATGAGTGTGTTTTGGTCATATATTTCACAAGTGCGCGTACCGCCTGCCAAGATATTCCCTTAGCTTAGTGCAGAAAGAGATGGGCAAAACACAGGTGAAAAAAAATCACGTGATACTAGATAAATGCAACGCCCGGCCAAAAGAAATTTTCCTGTGACCAAACTCCGTTCACTATTGAGTGAAACTTGCAAAACAAGTCTGTAAATATGGACGACGAGAAATTCCTATTTCAAGAAAATACTCAATTCCAAGTCAATACAATACATAAATTTGCGTGTACTTTCAACCACAATGTTCTGCCGGTCATACTCTTGATACGCATTACATTGATTTAAGATAGTCTTATTACATTGGCGATAGAAAAAGTTAGACGGAGAGAGAAGTTACCTCGCTCAGTTCTGCGTAATGGCGACTGGAACGGTTGTTGACGCGATACAACTTTCACGACGCGATATTTGTATCCGTTTTCAAAAACAGAACGAATAAACTCACCACTTCGCCTTTTTGTTTATTCCTGATCTAACGCAATTCGCCACTAGAACCTGTGTCCGCGTACGTGCCTGCGAGTTGAATGTTACTTTCAATGAATATCCAAGGTCCAAACGGTACATCCTGCGTGACGTATGGTTGGGAAAAGAATCTGATTGGTGAACAGGGAGTGACGTCACGGCTCACCTGTGGATATCATGATACTCATTCTTCAGGCTGAAGCGACTCCAATCAGTTCATTTATTCGTATTATATCTTTTCAAAATTTCATTTTATATTCATATAGCAGATTAGACTTTATCTTATGGAGTTTACGCAATCTAGAATAAATGAATAGCTTATTAGCAGTAGTATTTATTTCATAATACTAGATTATGCAAATCATGTTCAATGATCTGGCTAGTCATGGGTAGGAAGAGAAAATTAGGATTTCCCGCCAATGTTTATTTCACAGTAATTGAAGTGGGCAAGGTATACTAGGTACTCTACCTACTGCTGGCCTATGAAAAAGGAATATATACTTTTAACATTTAATTATGGCAAATGGAATAATTAACCGGTCTCTTATTACAGAAATTAGGATGAAATATTACAAAATACAAATACTAACAAATTACACAACCATATCGCCTTATGACTACACTCTTGTCTTAAGTTAATATATTGTTTTAAAGGCCCAAGTGGCTGGTAAGCCTCTTCGGCGGTTACCAATTACAAATTCAACATGTTAATAAAACATATTCTTACATTTAGGTTCCTTTATCCTCTTTTATATGGATATAACGACCTCACAACCGACCCTTGGGCGATACAATCAGGCAAAGCTTCTAAAAGAATTCCAATGGATGTAGGACTACAGATCACAGGTGAACTATTGATGCTTAGCGTTAATAAATGCTGTAATTTTCCAGAGGAAATATTTAGAGACGTTACAACGGATAGTCGAGTCAGATGACTACGCTTTTTTACGAAATGCCGCCAACGCTTCAAGGTCTTGAAGCTGGAATCTTTGAGTGGTAGTGCCTACCACTTATGGTCCTGCCATGGAAGACAATCGTTGAATCGTGTGAATGAGAGTTCAGCCCATGAGGCTATGTCTCCCAGGGTGTCGCAGGAATTGATTATTGATCATTAATTTTAGTAACAGTCAAGACTACATCTGATCCAGAAACCTTACCCGTAAAAACTTCAATGATCCTGTTTATGAGAGATTATGTACAATAATAAAACAAGGCAGGGAACCCTTCGTCTCATTTAAAGATTCCAACATTTTATCATATTTTTGTTTTTCACATGTGCCAAGCAACCAGCCACCCGTTGAAATACTACCGCTAGAGAATTTTTGGGTCCTTTGACTAGCCAGATAATACCACACTGGATTCCCCCCCCCCTTCTCTCTCTCTCTCTCTCTCTCTCTCTCTCTCTCTCTCTCTCTCTCTCTCTCGTTGCGGCTCATTTTACCTTTACCTACTCATACACCGAATAGTTTGGCCTATTCTTTACATATACTCCTCTGTCCTCATACACCTGACAAACTAAGATTACCAAACAATTCTTCTTCGCTCAAGGGTTTAACTACTGCATCGTAATTGTTCAATGGCTACTTTCCTATTGGTAAGAATAGAAGAGACTTTTTAGCTATGGTTAGCAGCTCTTTTTGGAGGATACTTCAAACACAAACCATTATTCTCTAGTCTCAGGTGTGCCATAGCCTCTGTACCATGGTCTTTTACTGTCGTGGAGTAGAGTTCTCTTGCTTGAGGGTACACGCGGGCACACTATTGTATCTTATTTCTCTTCCTCTTGTTTTTTTTTAAGTTTTTATAGTTTATATATGAAAGGTCTGTTTTAACGCTGTTACTGTTCTTAAAATATTCTATTTTAATTGTTCATTACTTCTCTTGTATTTTTCCCTTTCGGAGTCCTTGGGCTTATAGCATCCTGCTTTTCCAACTAGGGGTGTAGCTCAGCTAATAATAATAATAATAATAATAATCCTCAAATATGAAATATATTACAATAACGAAGAGAAGGCGGCAAAATATAATGTGATGGAGTAACATTGCTGTAATCACCGATGGCATTGCTAAACGGTACATACATTTGGTTAGGTGATGAATGTGATTTGTTTTTTCTAATTTCATCTGTGTGAGGTTCTTGGGGAACTGCGATACTTCTTTTAATTGCATCGGAAAGGAAAAGAATATGACGTATATTTGTATTAGGTCCTTCATTTGTGACATGATTTATATAGGTCTATAAACAGTATATCTAGTTCTACTCAGCTTAGTACATGCAATTCTCTGCATCAGAGCAAAAACATTTCCTTTCAGAAGAAACAAGTGATTTTACTCTATAGTTGTCCTGGTCTACAATATCAACAGTATGAAATTCCACCTCAAGGCCTACTGTACTGTATAGTCCATAGAAATCTCTTATCCATAGGCCTTGCCTAAACATGCGTCGCAGGCCTCAAGGGCAATGGTCGTTGATTTGCGGCAGAAGACCTAACTCTCTAGTTACTTAGGTGACAGAATCGTGACCAAATCACGAGCACCAACTTTCACTGGCACCATTTTATCTGTTCGTGTTGGTGCGGATTTAATTTATCTGATCTTATTGGGTATATTTCATTAATTTGTTGAGGGTAAATTTTTTTTATAAGGAAAACAATAATGGCATGATTAATTTTGCACTATTAGCAAACAAAAGTCTAAAGATTGATTGGTGGTTACAGGTGATTTAAAAAAACAAAAACACGAAGGGAAACGATAGCACTTCATCTAGGAAAAAAAAAGGTAAGCCAATCCTCTGGAATCTTATCTTTTTAACTGCATTCGCTGGTCTGCAGGAAACAATATTGATCATCTTTATAGATGACTCCTTCATTAATGCTGAGGTTTAATTATTGAATGTTCATTTTGGTGCGACCATAATTTCTTTAACTGCACTGAAAATATATAGGGTCTCTGCTCGATTGTACACCTGCGGTATAAACAGCAGACAACACAGTAGAGTTAGTTTTTGTGACAGTACTTTTAAACACAGGTTTCACTGATAACTGGAATCTAGCAGGTGAGTGTAAGTTTGTCACTCAAGCGTGATTATTTACGCAATCGTGGGTTTTGTTTATTTGTAAATAGTAAATTTTCTTACGTTTGTTTCAAGAGATTCTTCTTGAAATCGTGAGTCTGTAATAATGAGGAACACTTTGCAAAACCACCTCTGAGCAATAACTTCTAGCAGACCATCTATTGACAAAACAAGTGTTTGTGAAACATTCAGCCCCTGAACGTGATAGACTTAACAACAAAGACGTTCGATTAAACAACGCCACTTTGGATTAAAGTCTGCGTCATCTGTCTGGAGAATGCTCGTTCATGTGTAGTTAAAATTCTGCTGTTGAAAACATGTTCTTCGGCTTATTTGTTTATATAAATTGGAAGCGAGACCTTCTTTCTTAGCTTTAACTGACATTCCACTGTGAAAATGTTGCGAGAAATGAAAAAATCTTAAATCGGTTTTATACTTCAAGGAAGTTGTAAGATATATAAGATATCACATGGATACTTTACCTTGAAAACATCACAGGAAATGAATGATTATGGAACACACTCCCTGTAAATGTTTAGAATTATACAGATAGATTTTAGACTGATATATATCGCCTACAACAACAACAACAACAACAACAAATGCAGCCGTTTCAGACATGCCCTTATTCATGTCAGGGGTTTTGCCAGTTTTCATCATCATAGCAAACCAACCTAGTAAAAGAAATAACGAATTTAGACACGAATACATCAGTTCACACGAAAATGACCTATTTCTTTCAGCAGTAGGTTAAAAACAGAAAAAAACCTTGATTGGAGTTAGTAAAGTGTTGCTGTGGCCTGATTGGTAACGTCTCTGCCTGGTGTTTGCCAGTTGGGGGTTCGAGTTCCGCTCAGACTCGTTAGTGCCATTAGTGTCTGTAACCTTACCATCCTTATGAGCTAAGGTTGGGGGGTTTGGGCGAGCCTATAGGTCTATCTGCTGAGTCATCAGCAGCCACTGCCTGGCGCTCCCTGGTCCTAGCTTGGGTGGAGAGGATGCTTGGGCGCTGATCATATAATATATAGTCAGTCGATTAAATTGCTAGGGCAATGTCACTGTCCCTTGCTTCTGCCATTCATGAGCGACCTTTAAACATTGCCTGACTCGGTGAAAATAAAAACAGATACAGTGATCTTGTGTTATACTCTTTTCTTATAACTGACATATCTGAGGTCAATAAACAGACCTCATAGGGATACCTATTCTGGTAGGGATACGATATAGCTGACTTTTTGTCTTCTTTGTGAGTTGGACAATGTCAATAGAAGAAAGAACTAATTTCAGTCTAGTTTTTCACTTTATTTCTGGACTTTATAAATATTTTACGCTCATCATGTGTCAGTTGAAATTTCTGCACACAGACACTCAGGCACATTCACACTCACACTCACACATACGTACACACATACACACACATATATATACATATATATATATATATATATATATATATCTATATATATATATATATATATATAGATATATATATATATATATATATATATATATATATATATATATATATATGTATATATATACATATATATATATATATATATATATATATATGTGTGTGTGTGTGTGTGTGTGTGTGTGTGTGTGTATAGTAAAATATAGTAGGTCAATAGAAAAATTACCATCTGAAAATCAAACATCTCATAAAATGTATAAGAAAGATAAATGAGTAAAAAGGACAGGTAAAATTAGTAGAGCTTTGAATAGAAAAAAAATAATAGCATATAACGAATGAAATTAAAATTATAAACAAGAACAAAAATTATACTTTTTTGTGTCCCTTGTGTCATATGATGATTTTTTTTTTTAATTTTCCTGATTTTTTTTCCCAAGAGAGATTAGTTCACCAAACTTTCAACTGGGCTCCACAAGGCACAAGAAGAGTTGGAAGCCCCTGGCTACATGGCTGAGGAATAGGAAACGTGAAGTAGGAGGTGATAAATGGAGAATTATTGATTTGGAAGCTCAAATAGAGACGACTGGCGAACTCTAACCGAGGCCCTTTGCGTCAATAGGCGTAGGAGGAAATGATGATGATGATGATGATGATGTTGATGAATATTATCTGCACCATCAATAAAGGTATTCCTTGTGATGTGATTGTCCGGTTACATTGTTTATGAAGAATCTTCAGACTGATCACGTTCCTTTGCATCCCGTGACTGATTGGAAGAACTCAGAGTTTGTGCTTGGCTCTTTCATAAATCTATTTTTAGATGCATAGATTTGGTCTTATCATTGGCTTTTTCATAGAAACCAAAGCGTAACAAAACTATCCTATTGGTATGACTATTGTTACCATTATAGAATTATAAACTAATTTTTTTACGTGTAATTACTGGTAACCACAAATAAGTGATATTGCAAAATGGCAATAAATTTTTTATTGGGGATGAAAAAGATCTGTTTATCTAGTGTAGTGACATTAAAAATAATAAGTAATAAAATGACAGATTTGAAAGGAATTTGTACAAAGTAAGAAAAAAAAATATGCTTTCTTGTGTATTTCAGTCGTCTTGCTCAACATGCGTGATTAGGAAATTTTTTTCTTATATTGGGGAGAAAATCGGTATTAGAAAAGAAACTCAAGTTGATGAAAGTTTTCATAGTAAAAAGGCAAATATCTGCCCTTATTTCACAGACCTGAACTTTGTTTTTACTAAGAAAATAAGTTTATCAGGTTATGATAACAGTAAAGAGTTTAACAACACATATTGAATAAAAGACAAATTAGAAGATATTTTTGAGATGTTGGGAAGAAATGCCTATACCCGATCAATCTGGATCAGATTTTAGCTCTAAGATTATCATTTTACCTACAATTATAAATACAGCCAAAACCTTGGCAAATACCAATCAACAAAATGCAGTTATCAAGGTAAACATTGCGCAAGACGATTAATCGCTCTGTTACGCAATAAAGTACATGAAATAAGGAATAAGTCTTTCGATTAAAAAACAGTCTTATCTAACGCCTCAAAGGTATTTCGAGCGCTTTTGTGTTGGAAATGACCGGTATGACACCGCAATTGTTACTCCTTAACAAATATTCTCTCTTGTTCGTTGTAACAAGAACCTTGAGGAGTAATTTAATTGGCTAAAGTTCTAGTCAATGGTTCCTGGTGTCTGTTCCTCCAATTAGTGTATCACAAGGTTTCTTACCAACAGTTCAACACTAAGTTTGTATCCAAATTTTACTCATCGTCTCCTATGTTCCAAAACCAGGACATTTGGGGATCATTTGAAATGGTGCCCTGGCTCCTGTTCCTTCAGTTGATGTGCTTCTGGGCTACTTGTTAACAGCAATTTTTTTTTTTTAATCTTGATTGTTAACAAAGACCAAGTGTAATCATATGAATAGGAACTACATCTTTGACCACCGACTCTTAGTTCCGGGTTCCCGGCTCATGTTCTTCATCACTTACATTACAAACACCGTCGTCGGTTCATTCTCTTT
>NC_090746.1:21547494-21587494 GCF_036898095.1 Palaemon carinicauda
AGACCATAGACGCAACGAACCAGCAGAAAAAGCAAATTAGAATTCTCTTCCTAAGCGAGGGTTTGAGCAGAAGGATAAAGATGTGTCGGAATTTGCCCCACAATTGCCTTCCGAAACTTTCTTGTGGTTGCCCGCTCCTCTGAGGAAAAGAAAAAAATCTATTTATTTTTCTGGAAAGAATATTGTAATAGGTTTATTGAAAAGAAATTATGTTTTTCAAGTTGGTGTAGAAAAGTCAAGTTTTTATTTTTAGGGGGGGGGGGGCGGCATTTGGTGTGAGATTTCATTAAATTCAGAAGATTGATGCATACCGTATTTACGTCTCTACTGATGCATGTGAATACACACCGTGCTACTCTTTTTACATTTTCGTGTTTTATACTTCTTCACGAATGTGCTGCTCCAAAGACATAACATCATTAGCGAAACACTTTAGTTGTTAACGTTATGATAAGGATAAAAACTAATTATTGGTTGTATTAAGTCAAGCAACGATAAAAAACTGAACGTTTACATAGTTTATTTTTAGGATTGCTGTTTTTATTTTAACCTGATCAACTAACGTTCTATCATGATTAGGAGACTTAAGAATAAGTAGAAATGCCCCTAATACGAAAGATCTTCCTGACCTTCCCATTTCAGAGACATCTTTTACCTTCGTCTTAGCCTTCGGCTCTATACCAGAATTCTTCGCTATGGTTTTCAAAGACACCAGGAGAGCGTCTGACGGAGGCAGAGGACGTCGATTAACTTTGGCAGCCCAGGAGAAGACCTTCAGGGCCTCCTCATAGCGCCCCTGCGATAACAGCCACCGGGGAGACTCCGGGAGGAACCTGTAAACGGAAGAACATTGATTTTAAGTTAAAAACAAAAGTTGATATAAATATATTGCGAGAAAGTAAAGGATGATTAAATGATATGATTGAAGATGAAAATAGTTGAGAAGAAATGATGAGAACAGCAAATTCATCATTTTGCTATAAGAAATGAGTCTAGGCCTAAATCTTGTTGCAAAGCGAAAGTTTTATCACTGTATAGATATTCCTTCAATTGGAGGAGAGGCAAAGACCAGGACAAGGGAAAGGAACGGAGAATAATTCACAGAAATGAAATCATCCCTAAATATATTTTCTAGTTGTCATTCATTTAATAATTCTTTAGAAAAACGATAATAATATTACATTTAGCACTGACATCGTTAAAAAGACAATAGGTTTTGATATAGGTTTATCTTTTATCTCTCTAGAAGTTTTTACAACTGATGACATTTTTTCTGGGGGGAGAAAATCTTGCTTTTATAATACTAATCTCCGTTCAGGTACATAAGAGGATTACGTCACAGAGGGTGTAGGTAGAGAAATAGGTTTCTTAGTTTCTTGATAAAAAGGATAACAAACGTAGACATGTTAGGTTTTCTATTCTTGCATTACTATAGGCCTTCATGTTATTATCATTATTATTGTTATTACTAGCTAAGCCTAGATGGAAAAGCAGGATGCCTTAAGCACAAGAGCTCCAACAGGAAAAATAGCGCAGTGAGGAAAGGAAATAAGGATATAAATAAACTACAAGAGAAGTAATTAACCATTATTATTATTATTATTATTATTATTATTAAGCTACAACCCTAGTTGGAAAAGCAGGATTCTTAAAGCTCGAGGGCTCCAAAAGGGAAAATAGCCCGGTGAGGAAAGGAAGTAAGGAAACTACAAGAGAAGTAATTAACAATTAAAATAAAATACTCTAAGAACAGTAACAACATTAAAATAAATCTTTCATATTTAAACTATGAAAACTTTAACAAAACAAGAGGAAGAGAAATAAGATAGAATAGAGTCCCCGAGTATACCCTCAAGCAAGAGAACTCCAACACAAGACAGTAAAAAACCATGGTACAGAAGCTATGGCACCATCCAAGACTAGAGAACAATGGTTTGATTTTGGAGTGTCTTTCTCCTAAAAGAGCTGCTAACGATCGCTAAAGAGTCTCTTCTACCCTTACCAAGAGGAAAGTAGCCACTGAACAAATACATTGCAGTAATTGACCCCTTCAGCGAGAAAGAATTGTTTAATAATCTCAGTGCTGTCAGGTGCATGAGGACAAAGGAGATTATGTAAAGAATAGGCCAGGCTATTCGGTGTATGTGTGGGTAAAAGTTAAATTGGCCGTAACCAGGGAGAAGGATCCAATGTAGTATTGTCTGGCCAGTCAAAGAATCCAATAACTTTCTAGCGGTAACATAACATATTTTAAGAACAATGACAACATTAATAGATCTTACATAAATAAACTATCAAACGAGACTTCTGTCAGCATGATAAACATAAAAACATTCGCTGCATGTTTGAATTTTCGAAATTCCACCGATTTAATATATCTCTTATTATGAAAGTAACTATGTAACATTGAACAGATTGACAGATAGACGGGTAGAAAGAAGATAGCAATATCAGAGAGACAAGACCAAGAGACGTTTCGAGAGTTTAAGAATCATAAAATCACTGACTAAACCTCGAAGAAGAAGAAGACATACCAGAAATACAAGATGAGCGGGAGAAACGGGATGGCATAGGCAGCCTGGAGCCACCTCCAGGGTCTGACGAAATAGGCGATGCCCGGAACCAACATGAACCCGATGGCGAACGGAATGACGAACATGCTCCCGGCGGAGGATCGCTGACGAAGGGAACATAACTCCATCACTGTAGGGATTGTAGGAGGATAATTAGAGGATGGACAATCACCTTCGGTAGTGATACATTTTTGTTTTCGATATGCAACGGGTCTCTCTCTCTCTCTCTCTCTCTCTCTCTCTCTCTCTCTCTCTCTCTCTCTCTCTCTCTCCACACAAACATACACACAGATACAACACATACACACACACACACACACACACACACACACATATATATATATATATATATATATATATATATATATATATATATATATATATATATATATATATATATATGTGTGTGTGTGTGTGTGTGTGTGTGTATTCTTGGTTTATCCTTTCTTGCTTTCGCGTATTTTTGGTAATCATAGATGAATTGAAAAGAAAGGTTTATAATTCAAACCGCCTGTGACCGTTAGAAATTTGCTTTATATATCTGCTTTAATGATATTTCTAAAATAATACAAAAGAAATTGGAGGGTAAATCATTACTCGCGCCCCGTCTACAGTAAACATCGAAACCTGATGTTCCTCCCTAACCTAACTTAGGACATCCTGTTCTTACAAATCGAGGAGGGAGGGAGGTCTTTGTTCCAGAACTTCTTACCTAAACTATAATAGTACACAATGCTTTTATTAAGTGTAGATTAAAGTATCTCTGAACAGCATACCAAATGGAAGTCATTTATATTATGATAGAGCTTTTCACAGCGGCCATGTAGTAGTAACACCAATAACTTAATTTCACATATGGTTTAAATTAAAGTAACGTGTTTTACAGTACCACTACCAGTAAGAGTCTTTGAAATCTCTGCGAGTCAAAGACGAAGTTTCCCTAAGCCAGTGGATCTGGGACCACATATTTTACCAAACTCGTGAATAACAATATTCCTAAGTCTTCATTACTCGTAGGTTTACATTGGGACGCGCAGTATGTGAATAATGTGATTGAAATAGTATATTAACTGCTAAATAAACTTATATAGATATGCTTAAATATGAAAAGAAGAATATTCCTCACTAAATAAAAAATTTCAAGTAATGAATCCAAAAACATATCAGCTATAAACAAAACACACTGACTGAATAGCAAATTTGAGTTAAAGAATTATTATAGAGTCGGACAATCAAAAGGCGAGAAGTGAACTAATAAAATTGCCAACTAACATACATTCTATTTGTTTCACATAAAAAATTGTCTGTCGTAATTAGAACAAGTGTAAACATACATACTTTAATCTCATTAACGGTAATTTTGTATTTTATCTGCATGGTATCCCATACTTGAATTTAACCATATGAATCTATCTCTTAGTAATAATAATTATAATGATTATCATCATCATCATTATTATTATTATGATGATGATGACAATCGTTATCATTATTTATACGTTTCCAAATTATGTGATATTCTAAGAGCTTAAATAACCATCTCATCTTTTGCTGGTGAGATACCTTAGAAAATAAAAGAAAAAAAAAACATTACTAAAGAAAAATCGCCTTTCAAATCTGACATGTCTTAGAAAGGTTAGAAATAGAAACTAATTGTTATCAGTTACTCACTATTAACGAAGTTTCCAACGTAATAACTCATGTTGAAGATACTCGCTAGAATTTTCAAAAGAACGTAAAGTTGGAAATCAGGCGCCAGAGGAAGGGCGCAGCTGCAAATGAT
Source organism: Palaemon carinicauda (assembly GCF_036898095.1). Taxonomy (NCBI): domain Eukaryota; kingdom Metazoa; phylum Arthropoda; class Malacostraca; order Decapoda; family Palaemonidae; genus Palaemon; species Palaemon carinicauda. Next base: position 21,551,851 of record NC_090746.1, read on the forward strand.
GGTTAGAACGGAGCAGATCAGGACAACTCTCCGGCGACCGAATCTGAAGGTACAAGAAGAAGAAACTTTTGTTTATATTCTGAACGAGTGAAATATGATAACGCGTCGCCTACTTAACGAGAAACTTCTGATTTCTTTGTTAATGAAGGAAGATTTTTTTCACAATGAATGAGAGCTATCAGGAAGCGTTTGTTTATGTTCTAAATAAGGGAGAAAACATTCAGTAATTCCAAATAAAATAAAAGAAACGTTTGCCTCATCTGGGAATGAAGAAGTGATTGTTTACAACGTGAATGGAAATAAAGTTGAAGTGTTTATTTAACATCTAGAATAATGTAAATGAAAAGAAATTCTTATCAACACGTATTATATTGGCCTCCTTAATTTTCTCTACTTCCTAGCAGTGTTCGGTACAATTTTCTAGGGAAAGAATCGAAAACTCAGTTACTGAATGAAGAGTTTTCTTCTCCCGTGGGATTCATACCTCCCTAGGTCACTGTCTATTATATTTATATCTTTTTTGCTGTTCTCTTATAAGATATTTCACTATCATGGCCAATTAAGAATTGTGCTCATTTCTTTACTAAAATTTTAAGTCAAGGAGAGAGATATCATAATATATATATATATATATATATATATATATATATATATATATATATATATATATATATATATATATATATATATATATATATATATAATTACGTGATAATTTCATTGAACTTTTGAAAACTAGATCCAGTTCCAACGTCCGTATGACTCGAAATTCATCAAAAACAGGAATACCGAAAATACCAAAAAAAGACACTAAAAGGAATCGCAAATATATATCACTCTTTAAAAACAGCAAACACTGAGAAATATACTTAACAGATCAAGCAAGTAGCCCGAGATGCCAGACCCGATGAGTTGTCCGATTTGGGTGACGGATTGTGTCGTTGAATAGAGGGGCAGACGCTCACAAACTAGATCATACTGAATAATAATAATAATAATAATAATAATAATAATAATAATAATAGTATTGATAATAATAATAATAATAATGATAATGATAACATTATTATTATTATTATTATTATTATTATTATTATTATTATCATCATCATTAATTATAACAATAATAATAATATTGATAATGATAATATTATTATTGTTATTATTATCAATATTATCATTAATAAAATAATGATAAAAATAATAATAATAATAATGATAATAACGATAGTATTATAATAATAATAATAATTATATTAATAATAATAATAATAATAATGATAATAATAATAATGATAATAATAATAATAACAAATACTTTATATTAAAAGAGGTATATTAGAGCAATATTTCATCTCTATATTTATCACTAATGAAGAAGCAGACAATAGGGCGACTAGTACCCACATTAAAAGGGCTAAAGTACTGATATTTCTACATCTATTTTATAAGTTACCATGGACAACAATTAAATCAATAGTTTATCTTGGAGGTCATAGGACAACAAAGAAGTCTATATACCAATAGTTGGTCTTATTTTTTTTCTAAGTTTTGAACAAATATCTACTTCTAGAACACTTTGTAGAGGAAATGACTGTATTCCTTCACAAAAGGTCAACAATGATTATGAAATTTGTATACTTATGAAATATAGAATAGCAAAGGTATCACTAAATACCTTAAAAATCACCAAAATACTCAAAAGTTTGGAGCAGAAAATACTACCAAATTATCATCTACTTAAGTTCATTTATAAAATAAAAACAACGAAAAACCATCACTTCCATAATATGTTCTTTTCCCTTTGTCAGACAACATACAGAAAATGGGAAATAGAAGCTAACAAGTGCTTTGGTAAAACAGACCTCGTTGATAAATATTTCTTTCAATCTCCATTCTAATATAAAAACAATCAAGTCCAAACAGGAGAGAAGGACACTTACCTCGGTAACAAGCGTGGATAAGTATTGCGTGAAATTGAAATCCCTGCTGTGGCAATGAAACGGTTCTCCTCCCTTGAGCTGGGACAAGAGGTGTCTGTTGTTCAAAGAAGCCTCGTAGCCCAGATTCACGGCCATGGCGTAGTCATAGTCGTACATCATACAGTTTTCGTGGTTGTCTGAATTTGGTCTAGCATTAAAGAACCTTAAGAATTATTTATTTTTATCTCTTTAGGAGAAACGTTGAATGATATATATATATATATATATATATATATATATATATATATATATATATATATATATATATACATATATATAAATTTATATATATATATATATATATATATATAAATGTATGTATGTATGTATGTATACATACGTACACACTCATATACATATATATATATATATATATATATATATATATATATATATATATATGTATATATATATATATATATATATATATATATATAGAGAGAGAGAGAGAGAGAGAGAGAGAGAGAGAGAGAGAGAGAGAGAGAGAGAGAGAGAGAGAGAGAGAGCATTAATATTTTGTGTACGCAATTTCACGAAAGATCCCAAACATGCACCAAACCTATTGTGACAGATTCTTTATCTGCACATGATAATGATGATAATTTTAACAATGATAAATGGAATAGAAATAATAAAATATGGTAAATTACAACCTTTTAGGTATGGCTAAATCTATAACTTGTTGTTGAGTCCAGTTTGCATGAATGAGGGTACCCACTCTACACCAGTGGTCTGGGGTTGCCCCGACGAATTGATAACTGATGACAATCATTGGTGTCGTGAAAGAGGCTGAAAATACACCAGAGCACAGATTAAATATTAGGGTGACGGAGAGCTTGTGGTCCAACATAAAAGGCCCACTGGCTTACTTGTATGCTAACAGTGAAACATTAGAAAATTAAGAACAACAGGAAAAGGGTGGTCTTTCGAATACAGGTTGAATAAAAAAAAAAAGCAATATCAATTCTACTCACCGTAGCAACAAAGAATGAACACACATATATTCCATGCACCAGAAGTTCCAACGATCTCCAAAATATCTTCGAAGGTATTCACACCAGCCACCCCTCCTTCTTCAGTGAGGTGGAATTCTTTTAGAGGAATTGCTGCTTCCCTAGGTGTTTTAGTCAACGAACCATTTTTGTTTGTTTTATCTGACGAATCTTCCTCTTTATCCATCACAAAGACTTCCTAAAATAAGTAAGAAAGGAAATTGATCCACATAATAGTAACAATCAACAGTGATTTAGTTAATTATCAGTAATTCCCATGAAAATAGTTTTTACTTATTGATTTGAGATACTACCACTAGAGAGATAAGGAATCCTTTGTCAGGCCAGACAGTGGGAGGTATTCATAAAAATGAAGGATATCCTTGTAAGCATAAGGATTAAGGTAGAAGTACAAGGTAATTCTCTGAAGCAAAAGGTAGAAGTATAAGCAAATCTTTCTTTCCATATTCATAATGATTACCTTTTACTTGCGAGGATATACTCCAAGCAGAAGTAAAAGGTTGACTCGTGTTTCGGGAGCGCTTAGTTACATGTTGGAACTTGTGAGATTTCATTTGTGCTGTCAAGATAAGAAAGAGTTTAGTATTTATAATACGTATTTAATGCCCTGTTTTTACTTGTATTTAATTAAGTATACGCATCAGAAAGAACACAGACGCCGCCGCGCCTTCCCCAAAGCCTCCCACACCCCTTGCATTAGAAGTTCTTTGACCCCTCTTTTAGCTCCTACACCCCTTGCATTAGAAGTTCTTTGACCTCTTTTTAGCTCCCCCACATCTTGCATTAGAAGTTCTTTGACCTCTTTTTAGCTCCCCCACCTCTTGCATTAGAAGTTCTTTGACCTCTTTTTAGCTCCCACACCCCTTGCATTAGAAGTTCTTTGACCTCTTTTTAGCTCCCACACCCCTTGCATTAGAAGTTTTTTGACCTCTTTTTAGCTCCCACACCCCTTGCATTAGAAGTTCTTTGACCTCTTTTTAGCTCCCACACCCCTTGCATTAGAAGTTCTTTGACCTTTTTTTTAGCTCTCACACCCCTTGCATTAGATGTTCTTTGACCTAATTTTAGCTCCCCCACCCCTTGCATTAGAAGTTCTTTGACCTCTTTTTAGCTCCCACATCCCTTGCATTAGAAGTTCTTTGACCTCTTTTTAGCTCCCACACCCCTTGCATTAGAAGTTCTTTGACCTCTTTTTAGCTACCACACCCCTTGCATTAGAAGTTCTTTGACCTCTTTTTAGCTCCCACACCCCTTGCATTAGAAGTTCTTTGACCTCTTTTTAGCTCCCACACCCCTTGCATTAGAAGTTCTTTGACCTCTTTTTAGCTCCCCCACCCCTTGCATTAGAAGTTCTTTGGCCTCTTTTTAGCTCTCACACCCCTTGCATTAGAAGTTCTTTGACCTCTTTTTAGCTCCCCCACATCTTGCATTAGAAGTTCTTTGACCTCTTTTAAGCTCCCCCACCTCTTGCATTAGAAGTTCTTTGACCTCTTTTTAGCTCCCACACCCCTTGCATTAGAAGTTCTTTGACCTCTTTTTAGCTCCCACACCCCTTGCATTAGAAGTTCTTTGACCTCTTTTTAGCTCCCATGCCCCTTGCATTAGAAGTTCTTTGACCTCTTTTTAGCTCCCCCACATCTTGCATTAGAAGTTCTTTGACCTCTTTTTAGCTCCCACACCCCTTGCATTAGAAGTTCTTTAACCTCTTTTTAGCTCCCCCCCCCTTGCATTAGAAGTTCTTTGACCTTTTTTTAGCTCCTCCACCTCTTGCATTAGAAGTTCTTTGACCTCTTCTTAGCTCCCCCACCCCTTGCATTAGAAGTTCTTTGACCTTTTTTTAGCTCCTCCACCTCTTGCATTAGAAGTTCTTTGACCTCTTTTTAGCTCCCCCACCCCTTGCATTAGAAGTTCTTTGACCTCTTTTTAGCTCCCCTACCCCTTGCATTAGAAGTTCTTTGACCTCTTTTTAGCTTCCCCACCCCTTGCATTAGAAATTCTTTGACCTCTTTTTAGCTCCCACACCCCTTGCATTAGAAGTTCTTTGACCTTTTTTAGCTCCTCCACCTCTTGCATTAGAAGTTCTTTGACCTCTTTTTAGCTCCCCCACCCCTTGCATTAGAAGGTCTTTGACCTCTTTTTAGCTCCTCTACCCCTTGCATTAGAAGTTCTTTGACCTTTTTTTAGCTCCTCCACCTCTTGCATTAGAAGTTCTTTAACCTCTTTTTAGCTCCCCCCCCCTTGCATTAGAAGTTCTTTGACCTTTTTTAAGCTCCTCCACCTCTTGCATTAGAAGTTCTTTAACCTCTTTTTAGCTCCCCCCCCCCCTTGCATTAGAAGTTCTTTGACCTTTTTTTAGCTCCTCCACCTCTTGCATTAGAAGTTCTTTGACCTCTTTTTAGCTCCCACACCCCTTGCATTAGAAGTTCTTTGACCTTTTTTTAGCTCCTCCACCTCTTGCATTAGAAGTTCTTTGACCTCTTTTTAGCTCCCCCACCCCTTGCATTAGAAGTTCTTTGACCGCTTTTTAGCTCCCCTACCCCTTGCATTAGAAGTTCTTTGACCTCTTTTTAGCTTCCCCACCCCTTGCATTAGAAATTCTTTGACCTCTTTTTAGCTCCCACACCCCTTGCATTAGAAGTTCTTTGACCTCTTTTTAGCTCCCACACCCCTTGCATTAGAAGTTCTTTGACCTCTTTTTAGCTCCCACGCCCCTTGCATTAGAAGTTCTTTGACCTCTTTTTAGCTCCCACACCCCTTGCATTAGAAGTTCTTTGACCTCTTTTTAGCTTCCCCGCCCCTTGCATTAGAAGTTCTTTGACCTCTTTTTAGCTCCCACACCCCTTGCATTAGAAGTTCTTTAACCTCTTTTTAGCTCACACACCCCTTGCATTAGAAGTTCTTTGACCTCTTTTTAGCTCCCCCACCCCTTGCATTAGAAGTTCTTTGACCTCTTTTTAGCTCTCACACCCCTTGCATTAGAAGTTCTTTTACCTTTTTTTAGCTCCCCCACCCCTTGCATTAGAAGTTCTTTTACCTCTTTTTAGCTCCCACACCCCTTGCATTAGAAGTTCTTTGACCTCTTTTTAGCTCCCACACTCCTTGCATTAGAAGTTCTTTGGCCTCTTTTTAGCTCCCCCACCCCTTGCATTAGAAGTTCTTTGACCTCTTTTTAGCTTCCCCACCCCTTACATTAGAAGTTCTTTGAACTCTTTTTAGCTCCCACACCCCTTGCATTAGAAGTTCTTTGACCTCTTTTTAGCTCCCAAACCCCTTGCATTAGAAGATCTTTGACCTCTTTTTAGCTCCCCCACCCCTTGCATTAGAAGTTCTTTGACCTCTTTTTAGCTCCCACACTCCTTGCATTAGAAGTTCTTTGGCCTCTTTTTAGCTCCCCCACATCTTGCATTAGAAGTTCTTTGACCTCTTTTTAGCTCCCACACTCTTTGCATTAGTAGTTCTTTGACCTCTTTTTAGCTCCCACACCCCTTGCATTAGAAGTTCTTTGACCTCTTTTTAGCTCCCACACCCCTTGCATTAGAAGTTCTTTGACCTCTTTTTAGCTCCCAAACCCCTTGCATTAGATCTTTGACCTCTTTTTAGCTCCCACACCTCCAGCTTTAGAAGTTCTTTGACTTCATTTTAGCTCCCACACCTCTTGCATTAAAAGTTCTTTGACCTCTTTTCAGCTCCCTTACCTTAAGCATTAGAAGTTCTTTGACCTCTCTTTTTAGCTCCCATACCTCTAACATTAGAAGTTCTTTGACCTCTCTCTTTAGCTCCCACACTTCTAGCATTAGAAGTTTTTTGACATATATTTCTAGGTTCCATACTTTTAGCATTAGAGGGTCTTCTATCTATATTTTGAGGTGCCTTACTTCTAGCATTAGAGGCTCTCTATTTTTAGGTGTCTTACCTCTGGCATTAGAGGCTCCTCTTCGCTGTTCTTTCCTGTCTTCTAGTTTTCAAGATCTTCTTTCATTAGATTATCTGTTTCTTTCGAGATTTCATTGTCTCTTTTCCTTAGTTCGTTAGTGTCCTTCTAGATTTCAAAAGAGATTTCAGTGCCGCGAGTCCTCATTTCGTCAGATTCCTCAGGGAAATCGAAGGCATTTATTCTTTACCTATCTGGGCAATGAGTAAAGAAATGAATACTATCGATTTCTCCGCATACACTATCATGCCAAAGTAAATAACGAGCAACATGATATATTTACCAATGTCGTCTGGATATGTCCTTACTTCAATGGCGAATTTTGGGACAATCCTGTTGAAGAACCACACGTCACTCACCGTTCAGTTGAACCATTCTGCCTCCATCCTTATTCCCCGCAATCCGTTTTTGCACCGATACAAAGCCTCGTACTTTTTCCAAGAGTCTCCTTTAATAAGACATCGTCGCAAAAGCCTAAGCAAAGGATCTTTCAAGGCGCATACATTATGATCTTCAAAGCTCAGCTGCCAACGGAAGATCCCGTGTCTTTCTATAGGTCGGGCGATATAAAACGAACGATCGGCTACTTCGGCAGCAACTAAAACCATCTGCAGTTGATGGTGTTCCGAAGACGTAACACATAATTCTTACCGGCAGCTTCCTATTCCGCCAGAACGCGATCTCTGTGAGTTAAGTGAAATCCTTCTCCCAGTCATCAACTCATTTCCTCTTACTCCTATTGACGCGCAATTCCTTGTTTAGATTTTGCCAGCTACCTACAGATCATGTGAGGTGTTGCAGGCTACGTTTGAAAAAAAAAAAATGAAGATCAGGTCTTCAGAAGTCATTTGAAGTTCGGGGAGGAGTTGTTCAGGACTGCTCCTGGAAATTTCAGTTCTGGAGTCATTCAGAAATCCATGTTAAGTATACGGCTATGTCTTTTGAAGACTTTTGGAAATTCAGGAAAGTTTTCTTCCGAAACCGTTCTGAGATTCCGTTCTGGAGGCATTCAGAATTCCATGCTAAGTCTATGGCTATTTTTTTCTGAAGCCATTTGGAAATCCAGGAAAATTTTCTTTCGATACCGTTCTGAGATTCCGTTCTGGAGGCGTTCAGAATTCCATGCTAAGTCTATGGCTATTTCTTCTGAAGCCATTTGGAAATCCGAGAAGATTTTCTTCCGAATTCTTTTAGGACTCGCGAAAAATTCCATTCTTGTTTTATAACAACAACAACAACAACAATAATAATAATGATAATGAAATAATGATAATAATAATAATAATAATAATAATAATAATAATAATAATAATAATAATAATGATAATAATAAACTACGTGATTTGATTTATGGATTTGATTTGAAAAGTTTTGAAGACTTGAAATAGTTGATTTCAGCTAAATTATTTCAGGTTTGGGATTTAGAACAATCTATTTCTGGTACGAATTGATATATATATATATATATATATATATATATATATATATATATATATATATATATATATATACATATATATAGTTTATATATGTGTATATACATGCATGTATATAAGCTTTTGCAGTATATGAATATTCTATATATATATATGTATATATATATATATATATATATATATATATATATATATATATATATATATACTATGTATATATATATACACATATATATACACATATACATATATATAATATATATACACACATATACATATATAATATATATATATATATATATATATATATATATATATATATAAATACATACATATACATATATATAATATATATATATATATATGTAAACTATATTTATATATTATATGAATACAGTATATTTGCATGTACTGTACACACACACACACACACACACACACACACACACACACATATATATATATATATATATTTAAATATATATATATATATATATATATATATATATATATATATATACATACATACATACATACATACTGTTTGTACATACATACATCCCTAGATACAGCAGCCTTCGTATTCTCCCAACTGTTTATACATGCAAAAGCAAATGTAAAATGCTTATCACCAAGTTATGGCTTAACCTTGATATTTCATGGAGATTCCAGGTGTGGACAAGATATCTGTCCGCAAGCCACTGTACATTTTGTTCTTCAAAACGGAATATCATCTTGAAATCACGATCAAGTGTAGACGAACGGGGCATGTATTGTTTAACATGCCTCACATCCACAAAATCTGCCATCGTGCTGATCGGACAGAACCTTTCTCTTCGAACTGCAGTCTTCTACTGACCAGACTCAGCTTATTTGAAGCATATGCTCTTTATATGAAGTAAAGGGTCTTCTTTATGTATAACCATTTACTTTTATGTGATTATAAGGATATGCTTTTGCTCTAAAAGTAGAAGCCTCTGCTTGAAATGTTTATGAATACAAGTAGAAGGATTTCCTTCATATTTTGCAAGTATAAGCTTATCCTTTTCTTTATGAATACCGCCCAGTATTACGTTGGATCCTTCTCTCTGGTTAAGGTTCACTTTTCCGTTGCCTACACATACACCGAATAGCCTGGCTTATTCTTTACATATTCTCCTCTGTCCTTATACAGTATACACCTGACAACACTGAAATTATCAAGCAATTCTTCTTCACCCGAGGGGTTAACTGCTGCACTGTAATTGTTCAGTGGCTATTTTCCTCTTTTCCTCTTGGTAAGGTTAGAAGAGATTCTTTAGCTATGGTAAGCAGCTCATCTAGGGACACTCCAAAATCAAACCATTGTTCTCTAGTCTTGGGTAGTGCCATAGCCTTTGTACCATGATTTTCCACTGTCCTGGGTTAGAGTGCTCTTGATTGAGGGTACACTCGGAAACAATAGAATGTCGAATTTCTCTTCTTGTTTTGTTAAAGTTTTAATAATTTATATAGGAAATATTTATTGTCACTATTATTAAAGTATTTTATTTTTCCTTGTTTCCTTTCCTCACTGGGCTATTTTCCCTGTTGGGACACCTGGGTTTATAACATTATTACGGGCTGCCAATGCAAGAGCCCGTATTTTGCATAAGGCAAGGCAATCTACACGCACATTGCTTGTTCAACTAAAGTTGTAGCTTAGCAGGTAATAATAATAATAATAATAATAATAATAATAATAATAATAATAATAATAATAATAATAATTAATTGACAAGATAATGCAATAGAGACATTTTCTCGGAGTACGAAATTCCGTTCCAAAGGTACGGATTCTCATTTTATGTAAACTTGTTTTCTACATTGTTTGACTCAAAGCTAAACATGAAAAAAAAATAGCATACTGTTAAAAATATTATGTATTTTATGCGTTTGAAATACATATGAAAGTTGACATATTAAGATGATTTTTATATCACCAAGAAGCTCTCGTTCCTATTTTGTGTGTTTTACTAATAGTGTATTATGATTAATATAGGCAATTCAATGGTGATTTGTTTCGAGAACTCAAACTTGATATACCTCAGTTGGACTATTATAAACGTATACATCTATCTCTTGATTTTGCTTTGAGTTTAAACATCAATGAGAACTGGCAACCGCAAGGTAGCGGGAACAACACAGTTCAAATGAGCTCCTTAAGTTGTTGTAACTGTAAATGAATAATCCTAATCAATGGTTTTCTTCTTATATTTATGATTTTAATTGGATTAATAATTTTTATACATATTTTTTATGACTTTTTGAATTTAATCATCTCACATTATTTTGATACTACATTGACTAAGCAGCTAAGCTGGGTAAACAAAGCTAGCTTGTTAGCCTGTTACTTCATTCACGAGCTCTGCGGCTATTCTTGCGACTCGAATTAAACGGCGTTACCCAGTGTGGATAATGAAAACTAAATTTCAACTTGGTGTACTATCTTTTGTGAATATAACAATACCCGTAATACGGTAGTTATGAGATTTTCATATAATGAATTAATAAGTGCAGTTTCATTAGCTCACGAATGGAGTATAACATATTTTAGTGAACAAAAATATGATTCTACAATCATACCATCGACACAAAAATGAAACAACGATACCAATAATTCGTTAGACATGGAATTTTCATGTAATGAATTACTTAGTGCAGTTCCATTAACTTACGAATGGAGTATAGCTTATATTTTGGTGAAAAAAATATGATTCTACAAGATCATCCCATCGGCAGCTACTATAAGATGATTCAACGAAAGAAACTCATTTTGTTATGAAGAAAGGTAAGCATCAATTGAAAGAGTAGTAGAGATCAAATGTGTAGGATATTTTTTGTTTATGAGTTGTGTTTGTTTAAATCTTCGGAAGTTATTGAAGATAAAGCAGGCTACATATCTCAGCCTGGTAGAGATTGTCAGGTTAGGCAGTATTGTGGAATAGATGCAATTCCAATGATATTGTGTGTAGTGGTGTGGTGTAAACAATCGTGGTTTTAATGGTAATGTACTCGGACATCGAAACTTCTAGATTTGAAAATTAACTTGATCTTGGATGCCCTTTGAGTTTTATAATAGTAAAACACTTGGAAAACTTGGTTTTATTGTAGTGTATTACAGGGCAATGTAACCTAGGAAAACAACTACTTTTTCTCATAGAAAAAATTACGCTCTTCGAAAATGACACTCGTTCCCGTCGCGGTTTCATTGTAGTGTATTACAGGGCAGTGTAACCTAGGTAATCAACTACTTTTTCTTATAGGAAAAATTACGCTCTCTTCGAAAATGACACTCGCTCCCGTCGCAAATGAATAGTTTCAGAAATATATATACATCTATGTCCTCCGATAATGGGGGACCCCCAGTGGGAACTCGGGGTTTTGGGTGGGGAAAACATACTGGGGAATCGATATATAATCGTAAAACAAGGCTTTTCTTCTCTATACATTACCTTCTTGTATGTATTATAACCGTAGGAAAATACAAAACAGTAATACAGTAACCAGTGCTGCCAACGTCTGATGTAGATCAAATGTTAGCATTCCATGCTAACATTAGCACCCATTTGTACGTTCGTTCGTGCATACCAGTTTTCGGTCTGCGCAAATATCACTCCCCTGCGCAGAAGTTTTCCCTCCTCCCCCTATTACTCTTTTTATTATCGTATTTTCTCATTTTATATTCCCATTCAATGTTATTTATCATACATTCCATTTTATCTTCCTATATTGGGTTTATTTGTTGGGTTATTTCCTTTTCACTCCCTGGTTTCTCATAAATACTTGCTCTGGACTAGTTTCCCTATCCAGTTCATTCATGGTATAATCATCTCATTTTATATTCCCATTCAATATCATTTATCATTCATTTCATTTTACCTTCCTATATTGTTTTTATTTCTTTTCTTTGGTTATTTCCTTTTCACTCCTCTGTTTCCCTATTTAGTTCATTCATGTTTACCCGCTAGTGTTCTTTCTTTTTCCCTTAACCAATTACCAACCTAGGCCTATTCAGATATCTCCCTACCCCCCATTCCTTTATCTCTTTGAGCGGTCTGTTCATATCCTTTCCCCCAATGCCTTTTACGTTGTAACCTTTGACCTGGTGAGACGTTCGTTATTTCAAGTGCCCTTTATTTTTTCGTATTTTTCGATGGAGGAAATTATAGAAACTTGTAACGGATGCAGTATTCCGTACCTAAAAGCAGTGGCTAATTATCATGGTGATTTTTTTGATTCTTCAGGTAATGTTGAGTATTTCCTTAAATCACACAACGTTATTCCTCAGCGTTTACAATGCCCAAAGTGTCGTTCTGTTTTATCTTATAGGAAAGACATTCACGTGTTTTATTGCAATTCTGAATCCATCATACCTAAAACTAAGAAGAAACGTCGTTGTGGTTATACCGTTACTGCCTATAAAGGTACATTTTTGGGCAAAAGTCGTCTACCCCCATGGAGGATAATATTATTTGCCAACCACTTTTTGCATAAACATTCGGACCATGAGACCCTCATGGAGGGTATCAACATATCTTCGAAAACTAGTGTCGATTGGAGAAGTTTCTGTTCCGAGGTTACCGAATACTTCTTCGATAATCAAGAGGCGATTGGTGGTGATGGAGTAACAGTTGAAATAGACGAATCTCATTTTTGTAAAGCTAAATACAACCGTAGTAGACTGTTAAGTGCCATATGGGTCTTTGGGGGTATTGAACGTGTATCCAAGAAATTTTTCATTATCCCTTTAGTTCCCCCCCTTTCTACTAAACGAGATGCTGCTACTCTAATTCCCCTCATTCAGAAATATAGCAAACCTGTTAGTGTTATTATCAGTGATAAGTGGGCTGCATACAACTCGCTTTCGGAAATTGGTTACGAACATAAGTCTATTAATCATTCGGAACATTTCGTTGACCCCCAAGACCCAACCATCCATACTCAAAATATAGAACGGCTCTGGAGAAAAGTGAAGGAGTGGGTTCAGAGACCTGGAATGAAGACTGAATATTTCAAGCAATATTTTTCCAGGTTCTTTTTTACCCACTACTATCCAGAACATACGTTACTCCACCACTTCTTCATTACTGCCAGTCGCCTCTACCCTCCTTTACAACAACAGACAATGGACCCCCCCCTCCCCCCCCGACCCACAAGACCCCGATGACCCCCATCCATCCACATCCGAGTCATAGAAGTTAATCCTTCAGTCTCTTCCTCCTGTGACCCACAAGTTTTGTCGTTTTCTTCATAAAAGTAAGTCATTCCTCAATAGTCATTATATGTGTTTTGTGACCGGGGTACTTCTAGGCAAGGTTAGGTGGGTTTGTTAGGTTCTGTGCCCTTTCTGTACTTTTTATATAGTGTGTAATAGTTATATGGAAAAATTATTTAATATACGTATGGAAATATTTAGCATTTCTACTGCTAGTAATGACATTGTGTCGTTGGTAGCTCTGTGTACTATTCGTCACTGTTGGTAGTACTGTGAATCAAAGTAAGTCATTCCTCAATAGTCATTATATGTGTTTTGTGACCGGGGTACTTCTAGGCAAGGTTAGGTGGGTTTGTTAGGTTTTGTGCCCTTTTGGTACTTTTTATATATTGTGTAATAGTTATATGGAAAAATTATTTAATATACGTATGGAAATATTTAGCATTTCTACCGCTAGTAATGACATCGTGTCGTTGGTAACTCTCTGTACCATTCGTCAATGTTGGTAGTTCTGTGAATCATTGGTAACGTTGCTAATGTTATCGTTCTTAGTACATCCCATAAGAGAAGTGACAACGTTGAACAAGTGCTTATGTTTAGATATTTTAACTCAACATATATGTCAACAGTGATAATATTTATATGGTACATTTGTATTGTATTACAGGGTGTGATTTTCGCACAGAAAATATATGTTTTCCTGTAGGAAATATCGTGATTTAACTGGTTTTCACCTTCATTTCATCCGTAATAACAGCAACCAATTTGGCAACTTAAAGTTAGCCGAATTGGTTGATCTGTTTGTTTCCGATTGAAATGAACATCAGATTCGGTCAAATCACGTTATTTACTATATGAAAACATATATTTTCTGTTCGAAATCTCACCCTGTAATACAATACAAAATTACCCCGTCGCAAATGAATAGTTTCAGAAATATATTTACATCTATATCCTACGATAATGGGGGACCCCCAGTGGGAACTCAGGGTTTTGGGTGGGGAAAACATACTGGGGAAATGATATATAATCGTAAAACAAGCCTTTTCTTCTCTATACATTACCTTCTTGAATGTGTTATTATCGGAGGAAAATACAAAACAGTATAACTGGATAAACTTTGGAGGCGAGGTTGCAAAGATTATTTCATGAAAAAATACAGTAACCAGTGCTGCCAAAGTCTGATGTAGATCAAATGTTAGCAGCCATCTGTACGTTCGTTCGTGCATACCAGTTTTCGTCCTGCGCAAAAATCCCTCCCCCTGCGCAGAAGCTTTCCCCCTTCCAATTACTCATTTTATTATCGTATAATCATCTCATTTTATATTCCCATTCAATATTATATATCATACATTCCATTTTATCTTCCTCTATTGTGTTTATTTCTTTGGTTATTTCCTTTTCACTCCCCAGTTTCACGTAAATACTTTCTCTGGATTAGTTTCCCTATCCAGTTCATTCATGGTAGAATCATCTCATTTTATATTCCCATTCAATATTGTTTATCATTCATTCCATTTTATCTTCCTATATTGTTTTTATTTCTTTTCTTTTGTTATTTCCTTTTCACTTCCCTGTTTCACATAAATTCTTGCTCTGGACTAGTTTCCCTATTTAGTTTATTCATGTTTACCCTCTAGACTCCTTTGTTTTTCCCTTAACCAATCACGAACCGATAGGTATTCAAAGTTTTCACAAGGGGGTTGTCTACTGATATTTCCCTACCCCCCCTTCCTTTATTTCTTTGAGTGGTCTGTTCATGCCCCTTCCTCCAAATCCTTTTCCCTTGAAACCTATGTCCTAGTAAGGTGTGCGTCATTTCAAGTGAAATTTATTTTTTTTTTATTTTGCAATGGAGGAAGTTATAGAAACTTGTAACGGCTGCAGTATTCCGTACCTAAAAGCAGTTGCCAAATTCCATGGTGATTTTTATGATTCTTCAGCCAATGTTGATAGTTTCCTGAAATCACACAACGTAATTCCTCAACGATTACAGTGCCCCATGTGCCGTTCTCTTTTATCTTATAGGAAAGACATTCACGTGTTTTATTGTAATTCTGAATCCATCATACCTAAAACTAAGAAGAAACGTCGTTGTGGTTATACCGTTACTTCCTATAAAGGTACATTTTTGGGGGAAAAGTCGTCTACCCCCATGGAAGATATTATTTGCAAACCACTTTTTGCATAAACATTCGGACCATGAGACCCTCATGGAGGGTATCGACATATCCTCGAAAACTAGTGTCGATTGGAGAAGTTTCTGTTCCGAGGTTACGGAATACTTCTTCGATAATCAAGAGGCGGTTGGTGGTGATGGAGTAACAGTTGAAATCGACGAATCTCATTTTTGTAAAGCTAAATACAACCGTGGTAGACCGGTAAGTGCCATATGGGTCTTTGGGGGTATTGAACGTGAATCAAAGAAATTTTTCATTATCCCTTTAGTTCCCCCCCTTTCTACTAAACGAGATGCTGCTACTCTAATTCCCCTCATTCAGAAATATAGCAAACCTGGTAGTGTTATTATCAGTGATTAGTGGTCTGCATACAACTCACTTTCGGAAATTGGTTACGAACATAAGTCTATTAATCATTCTGAACATTTCGTTGACCCCCAAGACCCAACCATCCATACTCAAAATATAGAACGGCTCTGGAGAGAAGTGAAGGAGTGGGTTCAGAGACCTGGAATGAAGATTGAATATTTCAAGCAATATTTTTCCAGGTTCTTTTTTACCCACTACTACCCAGGACATACGTTACTGCACCTTTTCTTCATTACTGCCAGTCGCCTCTACCCTCCTATACAACAACAGCCAATGGACCCCCTAGACCCACAAGACCCCGATGCCCCTCATCCATCTACATCCCAGTCATAGGAGTTAAGCCGTCAGTCTCACCCTCCCGTGACCCACAAGTTTCGTCACCGTCTTCATAAAAGTAAGTCATTCCTCAATAGTCATTATATGTGTTTTGTGACCGGGGTACTTCTAGGTCAGGTTAGGTGGGTTTGTTAGGTTCTGTGCCCTTTTTGTACTTTTTATATATTGTGTAAAAGTTGTATGTAAAAATTATTTAAAATACGTATGAAAATATCTAGCATTCCTACCGTTAGTAATGTCATCGTGTCGTTGGTAACTCTGTGTACCATACGTCAACGTTGGTATCACTGTGTATCATTGGTAATGTTGCTAATGTTATCGTTCGCAGTACATTCGTAAGAGAAGTGACACCGTTGAACAAGTGCTTATATTTAAACATTTTAACTCAACATATATGTCAACAGTCATAATATTTAACCATTTTAACAGAAAATATATGTTTTCCTGTAGGAAATAACGTGATTTAACCGGTTTTCACCTTCATTTCATCCGTAATAACAGCAACCAATTCGTCAACTAAAGTTAGCCGAATTGGTTGATCTATGGGGGACCCTTAGTGGTGAGGAAATGGTACAAAATGGTAAAGCAAACCTTTTCTTTTCTATAAATTTTGTTCTTGGACATATGATAAATCCATGGAAAACTGCACAAATTATCTATATCTTATACTAACGGTATATTTTTCATGTAGTTGTTGACATTCTACGAATCGGTTGTATTCGCTCCTGTTTGTTCGTATGTACATACCAGTTTTAGTTTTTCTGCGCATAAACCCCGCCCTTCTTCATTTTTACCAATAGGATTCTTGTTTTTGTATAACCCCTCCCCATTTTTCCCCACATCATTTAAGTATTTTTACCTGCATCATTCAAGTATTCTACTTGACCTAATACAACTGTTCCTCTCCTATTATGTAATACCCACATGCCCATATTACGTTTTACGCAAGAATTACTCGTTTTCTTATAAACCCTCCTCATTTTTACCCACGTCATCCGAGTATTCTTCTTAATCTGACCCTTCTTATACCGTATTTACCCATTTTTTCTTACAATACCCACATGGGCATATTGCGTTTTATCCTAACCATTCTTCTAATACCGTAGGTTTATGCAATATCCACGTGGACATATTATTTTTTACCCTAGTTATTCAATTATACTACGAGTCTTGACCCCTCTAATAATGTTATTTATTCGTTAATGCAATACCCACTTGTATATTTCTTTTTGTTTCCATACCCTTTAACCATTTTCTCCCTTATTACATTTCAATTTATTACAATTAAATGATATTTATTCTCTTCATTTTAACTTAATATTTTTCCTTCATACCTGTTGTTATTACCTTATCACACCCAGTTTTCACATAAATACTTGCTCTGAACAAGTTTCCCATGCAAGTTCATTCAAGTTTACTTTGTAGACTCCGTTCTGTTTCCGTTAACCAATCACGTGCCCATACTTATGGAAAGTTTCCACAGGGGGTTTAATATTTCCCCTCCCCCTTTCCTTATCTCTTTAATTGCTCGCATCAGTCTCTGCCCAAGCCTTTTTCCCTGTAAAACCTTTGTCCGTGCACAGGCTGTGTTCGTATTCCACTCTTTTCGTGTGGTATTATGGCACTTCCTATACAAATGTGTAATGGTTGTAATTTTTTGTACTTAGAAGCCGCATGGAAGTTTCATGGAAATTACCATGGTATACCAGATGTAATGAACACTTTCGCCTCTATCCTCTGCCACCTCCGATACAGCAACATCTGCTAGAAGACCCTAGCCTTAGACATCCCGATCATAAAGTAAGTCATTATTTTTACTTTAAGATTAATACTGGATTAGTGAATGCAGTTCATTATCAAAGTTATATTGATGTTAACGTGCGCAGCTCAACATTATTGCTTGCCAGTACATACGGAGCTTGATGATTTTATATTTTGGCGAGTGAAGTGAGCCCATGGACAGAAAATATATGTTTTCCTGTAGTAAATAATGTGATTTCACCGGATTTGTGCTTCATTTCAATCGCAACCAAACAGAACAACAACAAGTTCGACTAACTTCTGTGTAAAATGAAATTAGCCGAACTGGTTATTCTGTTTGTTTGCGATTGGAATGAAGATCAAATTCGGTTTAATCACGTTATTTACTACAGGAAACCATATATTCTGTTTGAAATGTTTTCCCGACTAAATAAAATTTTACCAAAATATGATTGCCCTAGGTAAAACTTCAGAAGTATGACTAGGTTAGGTTAGGTGGGTTTGTCAGTTTCTGTACTCTTTTACAAACCTCAAGAATGTTAAATAATCACGTTTTGTGATCTGGAAAGGGGGTCCGGGGTGCTTGCCCTCTGGCTAGAGGTTGTGACCTGGGAAGGGAGGTCCAGGGAGCTTGCGGTCCCCCCCCCCCTAGGGGTTGTGACCTGGGAAATACTAGGTTAGGTTAGGTGGGTTTGTTAGGTTCTGTACCCTTTTACAAATCTGTAAAGTGTTAAATAATCACGTTTTTTTTCTTGTTTTCGCACACTCAAAATCAAATTTCCCACCTGTGTCCCGTCGGGAAGGGGGTTTCACATCGGTACACTGGCAGTGAAAATAAAGGTCAAATTTGTTTAAAGCACATCATTTCCTGTAGGAAATTTTGTTTTCTCTTAGAAATGTTGTCCTGTGTTTTTCTGTAAATTTACTGCCCTTTCTTACTCTTTTGCTGGTAAATATATTAAGGGTCAGAAATAAATGAACACAAGGTAAACTATAGATAACCGGTTGGCAAATATCTTCTGGGATTCCAAATATGACAAATGATTCACGTAAGTGCTTTATCAGACCATCTGCTCCTGATTGAGATCTGAATACCATGGGCCAATTAGAGTATCTGTCCACCAGGACCAGGTATTCAGTGTTGTTGCAGAGAAAGTAGTCACAACAAACCTTCTGGAATGAGTAATCTGACAGATTTATGTCACTTGGTGGTTGCATTGCATTTAATTTGATGATTCTATGACACTGGGCACATTCTTCCCTTACTTTGCTTATGTCAGTTGAGATACTTGGCCAGAAGACTGAGTCTGCAGCCCATTGACACATCACGTTTATTCCCTGGTGGGCAGCATGTAGGGAGGTCAGGACACTTCTCCTTTGGGGAGTGGGTATGACAATTCTGTGTCCCATTAGGATAACACTATCAAGACAAGAGAGGCTTTGTGCGTAGGGATGAAAGCTGCGAAGGGCTGGTGGAAAATCGTGGTACCTCGACGGCATAACATTTTGCAGAATGTCTGCAAGTTTGGATAGGATTTCATCTGAAGACATTGCCTCTCCGAACATTTCCCATGGGACCATGTTGGAGATTGAGTGTAGTGTGAGGAATGCTGCAGCATGTTTAGGGTTGTCCTCTCCCAGGTCCACAACATCCATGGCATCGAGGACAGAGGGAGACAAGCTATCCTGGCAGGTTTCCTCTTCTATTGTTGTGGGGGTGTATCATGAGACAGCATCCGATCCTTTATTCTTCAAACCGGAGACATGCACAAAGGTGAACCAGTATGCTAATGTTTTCTCTTTCAGGTTGAGAAGTCTTCTGTTACTGCCTTCAGTGAGAGAGGGGTCATTATATTAAGAATCCCGAGGAGTGGTTTATGGTCCATTGCTATAATGAGGTCGGTGCAACCAAGGATGTAGTATTTCGTTTGGTGAAGAGCATACGCCACTGCAAGGGCCTCTCCTTCAATGGGGGCATAATGACTCTCGGCTGGACTTGTAAACCTTCTCCCCACCAAACAAAGTTTCCAACCATCAGGGCAGCAGGACAGGCTCTTGAATGTGCACAAACAATATTTCTGCCTTTAAAGGAATCCAACCCCATCCACAGACCAGTCGGTTTGTAGACATACAGTATAGTACAGGAAGGATCAAATACTCTGACGCTATCCCTCATTTCTGACACAATGGCTTCCTTCGACTGATCAAACAGCTTGTTAAGTTCCTCCATCCAGGTAAACTTTGTTGATGGTTTGAGAATGTGTCTGAAAAGTTTCATTTGTTTGGCCACAGTGAATGAATATGCTCCTTAGTTAACCAGTCCAAACCATTCTCTTGCTCCAGATATATCCTTTGGTGTTGGGAATTTTAGAACAGAGTTCAAGAATTTCGAACTTGGTTTGACATTTGTGGCAGTCACTGTAAGCATTGCAAACTCCACTGAATTCTGGGCAAACTGAAATTTTCTCGTGTTAAGGGTGATGCCATTTCGTGCACAGAGTTCAAGCCACTCACAGGCTTGGAAGAAAGATGCTTCAATTGACTTTGCCTACATACAAGTATCATCAACACATTTCATTTTGGGAAGTTTGCAATGATGCTATCAAATCTCTTGAGAGTCTATGCATCACTACTGGCAAGGAATCCTTGGGGTGCGACCTTGTACCGAAAACTACCCCATGGGTGGTGAAGGTGGTGATGTGTCTGTCCTCTTCACGGATCGATACCGAGTGATATCCATTCCATGCATATGTGATAGACTTTTTAGTGTTCTGAGTGATTTGATCAGCAAAATGGAATGGACTAGGAACATGGTGGGTCTGTTGTACAGCATGATGGTTCTGTGGCTGTAAGTCGACTGTGCGTCGGGGGCTTTCATCAGCTTTAGCTGTGACAACCATCCTGGAGCACCATGTGACAGGTGTGTTTGGACTGACCCGTTCAAGAACTCCAATACTGTACTAATATTACGCTCCAAGTCTTTGAGAACTTCGTCCTGCCAATGTATGGGCACTAAGGTGAGTTTGTGCACAGCCACAGGTTTGGCTTCTGGGTCAACATGTAGTTGCAAGGGTTCACATTTCATCATGGGCAGGGGTTGGTGCTTACAGACGTTGAGAGCAGTGTCACCATAGTAGTCCAGGAGCCAATCTTTGAGTGCTGGCATATCTTCCTCTGTAGCTGTTAGTCCTGGTAACAACAACTTTGGCAATAGTGGGGGTGCTTGGCCTCGTTTTGGGGCAATGGCAGGCCGGGTCGTTCCTTCTCTAAGGATGAAATAAGGTCGGGTAGTGGTTCAGCTGCTACTTCCGGGAAGTTTGCTGGAATGACACCCAGATTCTCCAGTGCTTCTCTGCAAAAGAATTCTTTTTTGATCTTTGAATACACATATACCATCTGTTTGGCTGCCAGATCATGGATGCACGAGTGAACAATTATACCTCCCTTGATACCCAGGTCCTCGATAATGGTGCCAAGCATAGTGGGTTTCACTGGCATGATGTCATTCTCAGTGTATCCCATGACCAAAGCAGACTTGATAGGAATCACCGAGCTCCGGCATCCGGAGTCGGAAATCATAGTAATGGATAGCGTCTTGAGTCTTGAGCTGTCACTGATGGGGGTAGCCAAACTCTTTCAGGTCTTTAGGCAAGGGTATCAGATCAACTACAATTGTGGGATGCATTTTAGAGGGACGTTTAATCCATCCATCATCGAAGATATGGGGGACTAACGGTAATCGATTTGGATGCTGTTGGTCGCTGCTTCCATGAAGACTCGAGCTACACAACTGGTCAAAGGCTAGCAGGTCATCTTCTACCTGACCTGCATTAACCTTATCCTTATCTTTGGATTCCCGGTGAGATTGCAGTCCTCTTGAATTCTTGCTCTGGGTGCAAAATTTGGATGAGCTGTCTCTATGTCCCCACTTATTGCAAGTTGAATATTTGCTACATGCCAATGCGTAATGTCCTTTAATGGAGCACTTTGCACATGTTGACAACCAAGCTTTGTATCGTTTAGCTCTTGTGTTCCTGTCATTGCTCTGGCCATGACCTGCTCCACTGCATGCCTAGCACTTAACAGTCGAGTTGTTGGTTTGTTTGGACCTGTTTGTGTGAGAACGTGCACAGTCTCTAACAGCAGCTCTTGTGGGTTTACCCTGTTGCTTCTGAGCTATGAATGATACAATCTCGTCGAGGGTACGATCAATTTCGGTGTCCCCGAGGAGGTCTGCAAGCATTTCCTGGTCGGCAATTCCATGGACAAGATTGTCCATGATGATCCATTACTGAAGTCAAAGGTGTGTGTGCATCCGGGCTGTGTACACCTAGTCGTGAATTAACACAGTGAGGCCTGACCCTATAAGGTTGCGAGGAAGGTTCTGATTCCTGTTCCTAGTGGTTGTACCATTTTGCTGAGCTTGATCCTGTGCAGCAGGATGCTTTCCTCTTTCACTGCAAGACATTTGATGTCAGCTTGGAGATTGGCCTCTTGCATCCAGGCAACATCACCTCGTAAATCTTTTATCACGCTGGTTCTGAGGTCGTCACTACAACAGTAGAATATGTCTGTTGGGGCTTCTGCATCTGATATGGCCATCCCTGCCTTATACATGGCTCACTGTCTGGTGAATGCTGACCACTTGTCCGAGTCATATCCAGAACTAATCATGGGGGGATCCAGTGTAAGCTTTGAGGGAGTAGGTGTTCCATGTGCAGCTTTGTCATGCATTTCTAGAGCTACTGCGAGGACTGCTGCGAATGCGTTGTCCAGGTCTTGAAATTCCCAGGTGCAGCCCTCAACGGGGCACTCGAGTTTAGGCATTGTTCAGACTCTATACAAGTTGGCTGAACAAGACCAAGCGTTGATCTTCATGAGTGACTCTTCAGTCATAGAAAGAAGATATTCTCTTCCTTGTATAACTTTTTATTTTATCAAAAGGATGACTGATGAGTCACTTGGAACACAGAAGATACAAACATAAGTAATAGAAGATGCAAACATAGGTAATAGAAGATACAATCATAAATAATGAATAAACTGAGGTAAATGACATATCTATCTATCCATCAAGAACATGACAACAGCAACCTCTAAGGTGATGTTGATGGCTTTGAAATGTGCCCTCAAGAAGGAAGTGATTGGGTTGAAAAGGAAAACCCGTATTTCCTCGTCTACTAGATCTTTTGACCTTGTTCCTCCTTTTTATTTTTGTTTTGGACAAAACAGAAGGGGAAGAGATAGGAGAGGAGCCCCACTCCAACTGGCATAAGTGGCGGGATGCCTGACAATCCTATGGCAGAGATGGCAGTACTACTGCACAGTGGAATGGATGGTAGACGACTTTCTTCAGGGGTACCACATCCCGTTCACTTGCTCTCTATCTCCCCTAACTCATGCTCTGAAGGGGTCATTGTCCTATCAAATGAGTTCACAGGTGGACCAAATTCTGACACTGAAGGTCCAATATATGCTTAACAAAAGTACCCTGCAAGTAGTTGAGGATATGTCTCAAGGCTTGGTGGAAATGTCTTTGGTGGTGGTATGTAAACTGGTGCTCAACCTCCATTCTGAATGGGTTTGTTTGGCAAATGCCATTTAAGATAGAGATGGTGAGCACAGTAAGACAAGCCATTAGGAGGAATGACTTCATGATCTTGATAGATCTTAAGGACTCATACTTTCAGATCCTTGTCTTTGAGAAAGTTCCTCTGCACATGGACAGTTGACTGATCCTTACGGACTCAAAGAGGTAACTTTTTCAACATCGGGACAGGCTTCTCACTTTCTGACACAATTGGGAGATCATGGTAAATAAAGAGAAGTCCAGTCTTACACCCAAGAAAACAATGATATACATAGGAATGAGTATCGACACGGTGGCAGGAAGGGTGTTTCCTTCAGGTCACTGAATTGCCAGACTCGGGATGATAACTCATTCATTCCTCTATCACCACCATCTTCCAACTCGACAATGTCAACAACTGCTGGGCCATTTGTTGTACTTGGAAAAACTGGTCCATCTCGATCGGCTACAATCACTCTCTGCCCAGTGGTGCCTAAAGAGGCACTGGAATCAAAGGTCAACTTTCCATACAATCCAGTTGTCTGAATAGAAAGCCCTCCTCCAAAATTACTGCTCTTCTCAGATGTCTCAAAGGAATGTTGGGGAGCCCATCTGTTGAATTAGGTGGTGGCAGGCCACTGGTCTTAGGTAAAGAAAAACTGGCAGGGCAACCTGTTGGAAATGAAGGCAGCTCTATTAGTGATGCAGTCATTTCAACAGTACTTTATAGGCCACTTGGTAGCATTGATAAGAAATAACATTACCATAGTGGCATACATCAACAAGCAAGGAGGTACTACATCTTTGCCAGTTGGTAAATTAAGCTCACAATTGGACATTTGACAATTGAGTGGTGCTGTGGGTGAAATTCATCCCAAGCAAACTGATTGTAATTGTCAGCAAACTCGGTCACCAGTGACAGATTGTATGATCAGTGTGTGTCCCTTCATTCTCAAGTGAAAAGGAAAATTTTGACTATGGGGCTCACCAACAATCAACCTGTATGCAACAGTGCTGAACAACAAACTACTAGTGTTTTATTCATCAGTTCTGCATCAGGGAACGGCGTAGGAAGATGCCTTCCAACTCCTATGAGATGGTTAAGACATTTATGGTTTTCCTAAATTTATCTTGATTTGCAGAATGATCAGCAGGGTATAGTTAAACCATAGTCTTAGAGTGATGTTGTTGGTACCCAGTTGGCCACAGGCAGAATGTTAATTGGACTTTTTCATGCTACTGACTGACTCCAAGGGAGTTGCTCTATTGGTCCAACCTTCTGTGTCAACCGCATCTACAAAGATACCATGGCTGTGACATCTGTGTCCCTACACTGGTGGAGGTTATCCAGCATCTCCTCGGAGTGAGTCTTTTTGTAAGCCATTGCACAGATGTGTCTTGGTACCTCCGTAGATCTTCCATCAAAGTATACCAGGGCATGTGGGCAGTCATTTACAGTTGGTGTTGTCTAAGGGGTACCTCTCCTCGGAGCCTCTATTTCTTTAATTACAGACTTCTTCATTTTCCTGCGACGAAAATATCTCCTCTGTCTCTGGGGTAAAAGGCTGTCCTGCCCTCCTTGGGAAATAAACCCTCCTACTTGGATTGTAACCAAGGATTTCTGTTCCCTAAAAAGGGCTTCCTATTAGCCCCCAAAAACACACATCAGACAAGGATCTGTAGACAGTGTTCTTGCTTACTTTGGTTTCACTAAACATGTAGGGAAATTACATGACTTGTCTTAGTTGGTAACTCATTCCAAACATTGGAGGGAGGTCTCTTCTTTGTACCAAAATTTATAGCAAAAGCTCAGACTCTGCTGTTTATAATTCAGATTTTGACTTTTAATGTTTCTTCCCTTAGAGAAGTGGCTGTGAGTCCGAAGAATTTGCTTCTTTGCCATGTAAAGGAGCTAGGATATACTTCTAGGACCCAGCTTGCAAGAACAGGGTTACAGAACCTGTTCATTAGCTTTGGAAGGCAAAAGAAGAAAATCTTAAGAAATTCCACCAATTTCTGGCTTTGTGAGGTCCTTGACCTAGTGCTATCTTCAGAACGAGGTGAGCTGGAGGGACCAGCACAGGTACGAGATCAGGGGAGTTGGAGCAACTCTAGTTTTTCAGAAGAACTTGTCAGTAGGTCAGGTATTAAAATCCGGTGTCTGGAAAAGTCAGACCAACTTCATGTCCCACCAGTTATGTTTATGCACCCACAAGTCACTGGGCACTTTACCTCAGGACATATGGTAACTGCACAACAGGTAGTGTAGCAAACCTAGCTTCATCACAAGACAAGAAGCAAAGCATCTAGGATAGCATTTGTGCTGTCAGTGTAAGATAAGAGAGAGAGAGTGCCTGGGGTTTTCATGACTGCCTGTCATTAAACAATATTTAGCCTATAACCTAAATATAGTGCCATAGAAAATGGATTGTAGTCATTATTCTGCTCCTAAGTGGTCTGATTGCCTTGACATTCTGGGATTTTAGGTAGCCAGTTTGGTGATAGAGACTTCATCCCATCTAAGGATAGGTCGCCTATTTTATGACGAAGGTGAGCTGGAGGGACCAGCACAGGTACGAGATCAGGGGAGTTGGAGCAACTCTAGTTTTTCAGAAGAACTTGTCAGTAGGTCAGGTATTAAAATCCGGTGTCTGGAAAAGTCAGACCAACTTCATGTCCCACCACTTATGTTTATGCACCCACAAGTCACTGGGCACTTTACCTCAGGACATATGGTAACTGCACAACAGGTAGTGTAGCAAACCTAGCTTCATCACAAGACAAGAAGCAAAGCATCTAGGATAGCATTTGTGCTGTCAGTGTAAGATAAGAGAGAGAGAGTGCCTGGGGTTTTCATGACTGCCTGTCATTAAACAATATTTAGCCTATAACCTAAATATAGTGCCATAGAAAATGGATTGTAGTCATTATTCTGCTCCTAAGTGGTCTGATTGCCTTGACATTCTGGGATTTTAGGTAGCCAGTTTGGTGATAGAGACTTCATCCCATCTAAGGATAGGTCGCCTATTTTATGACGAAGGTTTGTATTTGTGTAGGAACAAATCACAAAAGTAATTTGTATATTACCTTTTTATACAAATCTGAGTCCTTTAAGTTATAATTTTGCCTCACCCACCCTGAAAGCCTTAGGTAACGGTCAAAATGACTACTTGATAAGCTGGTAGCATACTGTATTAGCAAATTCCGAGAGGGTTTGTCCCAGGAAGAAATTAGGACCAATTACAGCATAAGCTGGCTCAACAGAGGCAAATATTGCCAGTCTATGATGTAGTCTAGTAGATATGTCGAATAAAATGGCCAAGATGTTCACTTTCGGAAGAAAGCACGAAAATTTGCATACAGGGGTTTTTGAGTAGGCTGAATCCATTTCTTACCGGATCCACGCTGGCAAACCAAGGGGTCTTACTCAAAATCGAGAAATCCAAAATGGCCGCCTTGCGTATTGCCAATTTTTATATTTTATCAGAACTTTGGTTCTATTTGACATAGAAGCATGATCTTGGTGTTGATTCATAGGTTTTTAGGGTCAAGGAATTCAATGAGTTACACTAAAATACCATAAAATAATATTTTGAGCAAAATCCAAAATGGCTGCTTTCTGCTGGTAATGCAAATATCAATCTAGTTAAACGTTTTTCTTCTGTGCGGCACATAGCATCTTATGGCTAAATATAGGTCTTAAGTACAAGAAATTTGGTTACATTTTACTATAATTTGTGGACAAAATAAGAACCAGTAAATGGTTATCTAAACACTTAACATATAGGGTAAACAACTCAATGAATTATTGTTTTATTTTTGTTTAGTTCTCAGGAAGATCGTACATGTATATCATTCCATAATTCTTATGTTTAATTCTGTTTTCAGAAACTGCCATTAATCTGATGATTTGTTTCATTTTCAGAACTGGTCATTATCATGAAAATATTTGTTTTATTTTCAGGACATATATCTGATTAGACTACATTTTGTATGACAAAACCGAAATATTTTATGTAGATATCTCACTTGCCAAGCACGAAATGGAGAATTGGACATCTTCTTCCAGCATGAGAACCACTCTTGGCCACCGTCGCTGGCTGAAATAACATGATGCGACTTGGAGAAAAAGCTGAATTACTGAAGGGTTTAGAACCACTAGCCCAACGACCACAGAACATACCTGATGTGGATGTGAAGATATTTGATGGGGCAGCTCTCGTCCACACATTGGATCCCAAGACTGCTAAAACAAATGTGAAAACATTTAAAGACTATGCAGAGTGTGTCTTTGTTCCTTATCTCAAGAGGCAACTTGAACATGTGGCTCGAGTAGATGTTGTGTGGGATGCCTATAAGGACGACAGTCTTAAAGCACACACCAGAGAGCATCGAGGTATTGGAGAAGCTCTTCGGGTTTCCGAGAAAACACGACTTCCTCACAACTGGAAAAGCTTCTTGCGTGTTGACAGCAACATGGTGGAACTCTTTACATTTCTAGCCAATGTGATCAAATCTGAATCAACAGTGCTAGGAAAGATGCTGGTCACAACAAAAGGTCAGAATGTTGCCTCCTCCTCAACACTTGATGTTTCTGGGCTTCAACCATGCACTCATGAAGAAGCAGACTACCGAATGATGCTTCACTGCTTCCATGCCTACAGCAATAACATGAAGAGGATTATGGTGCATGCGACTAACACAGATGTCTTAGTTCTAGCCATTGTGACTGGTATCAACATGAAAGATTGTGAACTCTGGCTAGTATTTGGTCATGGTACTCACTTTCGGTATATTGGAGCACATGTCATAGCTAGTGAGCTTGGCAATGATTACTGCAGAGGCCTCCCATTCATGCATGCCATATCAGGATGCGACACGGTGTCTTCATTTAGCTCTGTCGGTAAGAAGACTGCATGGGAAGTATGGAAATCATTTCCAGAAATCACTGAAGTGTTTCAAAGACTGTCTGCTGCTCCACGTGAAGTTACAGAAGCGGACCTGAAGAAACTTGAAAGATATGTGGTTCTGCTGTACTCTTGCACATTGCAACTCACTGATGTAAATAAAGCCAGGAAGCACCTCTTCTCCTACTGTAATCGGAAGCTGGAAAACATCCCACCGTCACGTGCAGCACTTCTACAACATGTAAAGCGTGCTGCTTATCAAGCTGGATACATCTGGGGTCAGGCATTGGAAGCCAGTCCAACACTTCCGAGTCCTTCTGAGTGGGGGTGGACACTTGACAGTGCCCTTATGGAGTACCCTGCCACAAGCATCAAAGGGCTGCAGAGAACTCATTAAGAGTGCCTGTAAAAAACGGTGCACAGGAAGATGTCAGTGTGCTAAAGCAAGCCTCCCGTGCACACAGCTGTGTTTTTGTGGTGGACAATGTGTAGAGGCCATTGACAGATCAGATTAAGTTTATTTCTTGAAATTTATAAAACATTTCAATATTTTGTTTTCATCTTAATACTGTTTCAGTAAAACCATTTGTCCAATGTATATTCCCAATATAATAAGAAAATGACAAGTGTACATCTCTATTCTTTGTGCGTTACGAGAAAGAACAATATTGCTTTCAATGGTTCATCGAAATTTATTTAAACTGTAACTAGATTTTTTTACTGGTGAACATATTATAGGAATCAAAATGCTTTATTGAATTTCTTGTCCCAAAACCTTTTAATAACAGTGAAAAGGTGAATAAAGTAGTTATATGCCGAATAGACAAATAGTTTACTGGTTTGCATTATGCATGGAGGGCAGCCATCTTGAATTTTGTTCTAAATTACATTTTATGTTTTTTTAAGGAGTCTTATTGCATTCCTTGACCCTAAAAACCTATATATCTAAATTAAGATCATGTTTCTAGGTCAAAAAGAACCAATGTTCTGATGAAATAGCAAAATCTGCAATACTCAGGGTGGCCATTTTGGATTTCTTAATTTTGAGTAGGACCCCTTGGTTTGCCAGCGTGGATCCGGTTAGAAATGGATTCACCATACTTAAAAACCCTTGTATACAAATTTTCATGCTTTCTTCCGGAAGTGAACATCTTTTTGACATATCTGCTGGACTAATGTCATCACCTACAGATTATTCCTTGTTACCATTTGCCAGATCATTTTATATCACGTCCCTCAAATAGTTTTCACTGCTCTGTGGCTTACTTTGCATGCAGTTAAACATAATCTCATTGTTCCTCTGTTCTGGCAAGCAATACATGAATGTGCTGCTCATGCCATCTGCGTGGGTCTCTATTAAAGGTTGGCAATACTTCCCTCCACTGAGCGAGCTCGCGATGTGATTGATTCTTAATTTCGTCCTGGGACAAACCTTACCATACTGTACCAACCGTGTGTCACACGATCGTACATTGTTAATTTTGTGTATATATTGCTTGTATCTTCGCTCTCCCCTCGCACCAAAAAGAACCTGAAAAAACATGTAATGTGACGTGCCGACAGAAGGTTGTGACTCATAGGCAGGATGCAAGCAACTGAGTGAGTTTATTATAGAACACTCTCCTTTATATACAGAAGCTCAAGGCAACAAGAAATTTCATGTTCAAAATCAACACCGTTACCGATGAAAAAAAAAAAAAAACAGACATGTTTTTCCAGGTTCTTTTTGGTGCGAGGGGAGAGCGAAGATACAAGCAATATTTACACAAAATGAACTATGTACGATCGTGTGACACACGGTTGGTACAATACTTTGCTAATATGCGAGCCGGTAAGGGGAGTAGCTTCCCGGACCCCTGTCACGTTATAATTTTAACAGCCTAGTTTTCCAGCTTCGTTGAAATTGTATGTCTATTAAAGGACGAAGTTTTGAATAGTCAGGATTGATACATTTTACTTTTGAATTTTTTTGTGATTTTGTTTAGGTAACGAGTTCGATGTATAATAAAACTCATGACGAGAGCAAACTAATGGAAGTAAAGACATTGAAAAAGTGAATCACCAAATCTGCAGACATAGACATAACAAAAGGAGAGAGAGAGAGAGAGAGAGAGAGAGAGAGAGAGAGAGAGAGAGAGAGAGAGAGAGAGAGAGAGAGAGAGATAACGTAATAATACAATATAAAATCTTTGGAAACAGAGACGAGAGAAAGTCAACTTGCAACAATAAACAAACCAATATATCTTTCTTTATGTGACAAAGTTAACCATCTTCTCTCTGAAAGGAACTGTGCTACATCAAGTGTCCAGAAAGGGCTACTGAGGTCATTCAACTAATCAAATTGAGAAAAACATCAGCTTGTTGCGTAGAATGTTCTAAGAAGTATTTGTTTTTATAGTATTTTCGTAAATTTTTTTTATACTATTTTCATTAATTTATCTAATGTTTTAAGTCATTGAATAATGCAGTAACGTCTTCATTTGTATATAGATCAGTTTGGTTCTTTATAAATGCAATTTGTATATGTACTTAAAACCACTGTTACATACGCATATAACAAGTGCCTGGTAAATTTTATGAAATTTAAACGAAATTAACTTATATCTTGAAACCTGCCGTTTCATAGACTGTTAAATAATGACACCCGATTAAACAAATGAAAATGCGATTAAAAATGGTCAACCAGCAGAACAATCGTTACTCTTAACATACCATCGTTCTTCCTTGTCAAACCGAAGAGTGACATACGCAGTTGATAGCGTTCATTACCTTTAATGAATTTGTTCCTCCTTTTTGCGCGGAATCTCAATACCCATGAGATTTTGATATAACCCGACTCTTATTTAATTGTGAAGATTTTTTTTTGCTTCTCAAAATATAGAATTCTTATTAACATCCTTTTTTTAGACGATTTTATATATGGGTTATTTTGTTATGATATTGAAAATATCCAATTTCCATGTCATAATTGAGATGTTATATTGATCTCATAATTAATATTATTTGGTAATTTTATAGATTATTATTATTATTATTATTATTATTATTATTATTATTATTATTATTATTATTATTATTATTATTTTCCCTCTTGACGGCTCATTGGTAGAGTCTACTTTTGAAATTGTTTCGACTTAGTCATAGTTTCGAATCCTGGCCCAGTCAGAAACACATTATAGAAATAATATCCTGTAGATATAGCCTATATTCCCAAGGTTGAATTCATTATTAAATTCTATTTGCGGTTGATATTTGTTTGTGTTAATGACAGTTATATGTATTACCCTTATCATCATCATTATCATCAGCCATTGCTAGTCCACTGCGAGACAAAGACCGCAGACATGTCCTTCCACTTGCGTCTGTTTATGGTCTTTCTATATCAGTCCACACCTGCAAATTTTCTTAGCTTGTTAATCCATCGTCTTCTCTTCCTTCATTTGTGCGTTTTGTAATTTCTAGGAACCCATTTTATTATTCATAATGTCCATGTCCATCTACCATCTGCCATTCTCTTTAAATGTTCTGCCCTTGCCCATTTCTCTTTTTACATGTTGCTATTGTTGTTTCTGGGTGTTATTCCCATCATTATATATATAGAGTACATCAGTAGTGCACCCGTAAGACTTTGGAGGATAACATACCTTCCCAACGCGCTCTCTCTCTCTCTCTCTCTCTCTCTCTCTCTCTCTCTCTCTCTCTCTCTCTCTCTCTCTCTCTCTCTCTCTCTCTCTCTCGATGTATTAATTTTGGATATCTGCTCCGACTTTTTTTCCCTTGTCCTCCGTCTTGGCAATAAAGGGTTTCACTAATAGTAGCTCATATAAGTGAGTTCCATTAAGTACTGCTAATGGGGATAATTGACTTTGTAATATGCAACTAATGAGAATAATGACTTCCATTACGGAAACCTAATGGGAGTCTATTATGTAGTATTTAGTTGGATAATAGGTTTCATTATGTATTACTAAGGAGTGGGGTTGTGTGTGAGTGGGGGGGAGGGGGTTGATGGGTCGTATTATGTTCACTGGAGGGGAGTAATGGGATCGGTTGTATACAGCTAATGGGTTAATAGGGATGCCATGGGTTCCATTTCGTACAGCTCATAGGATTGGTGGTTTATATTACGTACAACTGATGCGAATAATTGGTTCCATTATGTATACCTAATTGGGGTAAAAAGTTTCATTGCATAACCCTATTGAAGGTAATTGGTTTAATTATGTACAGCTAATTTTATTTATTGGTTCCATCACATACACTTAATGGGGACACTGGGTTCCCTTAAGCTCAGCTAAGGACATCCACAAATATACATGGACTTCACTATGTGGTAATTAAAAAATTCAAATAGATCACATAGCTATTAATAAAGAGAGGAGGAGGACTGAGAATTGTAAGAAGTTATAGAGGTGCAGATATTGGTAGTGATCACCACCTCCTCATTGCCACATTGAAACTAAAATTGAAAGCCCAACAGAAATGTAAATAGATTACCTAGGTTTGGCACAACTAAGCTTTTAGAAGATGAGCACAGAGAAACCTTTGCAGTTGAATGTAGGAATAGATTTGCAGACAGAGACTTTAAGAGACGAAGAGCAGTAAGTGGGTGGTAAAGTTTTGGGACATGCAGTTACAAGGAGAAAACCATGGATATCAAATGATACTTGAGATACTGTAAAAAGGAGACAAAGAAATAAATTGATTGTTGAAAGTTTGCGAGGAAGTAATGAAAATTACAAGGTAGAGCATGCTAAGTATTCAAGTATAGATAGTGAAGTAAGAAAAAAAAAAAACAAGATTGACTGGAGAGAATATTTAGACAGGAAAGCAGATGAGGCTGACAAAGCTATGAATTCAGGGAGTGGCTATGGTGTATGAATGGCTCATAGAATTATTAATGAAATCTCTACTGGGGCAAAGAAGAAGCATATACCCATTAATAAGAGAGATGGATCTGTTATAACAACATAAGATGAAGAAAGGCAACGTTGGATGGAACACTTTAGTGAGGTCATGAATAGGAGATACAAGGGGAATAATTTGATTGATATACCTGAAGCTGATGAAGACCTTGATGTGCCCATGAACGAATTCAGTATGTTTGAAGTCGAAGGTATCCTCAAAAAACTAAAGAGATGGAAAGCTCCCGGATACGATGGAATATATGCTGAGATGATACTGGCCGAAAATTAAGTGACTCCCAGAATACTTACAAAATTATTTTGTAGACTGGCGTGAAGAGGCAAAACCCGATGAATGGGAGCTAGGCGTGTTGGTGAAAAAAAGAGGGAGACCTGACTGAGGCGTCACACTTACGTCAGATGACATGGAAATATATAATATGCTCTTTCTAAAGAGATTAAAGAGAAAGATTGATGAAAACAGAGATGAACAAGCATGATTTACAAAAGGTAGAGGTTATACAGAGAAAATTTTAATTTTAAAGACATGTGGTACAGCGATATGTAGAATATAAAAATCCACTTTTGATGGCCTTTGTGGACTATAAAAATGCCTTTGATAGTGTGCACCGGCCAATTTTGTGGAGAGTCCTGCGTTATCACGGTGTTCCTCTTAAATATGTAAATTTGATTAAATTTGTTCATGAGCATAGCAAGTGCAAAGTTAATATTAATGAAGTGTTATCAAATTTATTTCCAGTGAACAGTGGAGTACTCCAAGGAAATGTGTTGTCATCTATATTGTTTATCCTCCTCATGGATTTTGTAATTCATAGAACCGTTGGAGATGGTGGAGAAGGGTTGGATTGGACTGGTAACAGGAAATTAGGTGACCTAGAGTATGCTGATAATGCTGTCCTTGTTATCAGAACACCACAGGACTTGCAAAGCTTGCTTACCAGAATGCATGAAGTATCACATGAGGTTGGGCTCAAAATAAATAGAAGAACGATATAAATGATGAGAACGGAATATGCAATGGAAGAGGAAATATCATTGGAAGGAGAAAGGATTAATGAGGTGGAATCATTTAAATATTTAGGAGCTCTGATCTCTAATACAGGATCTTTAGAATTGAAGTTTAATAAAAAATTGAAAAAAAGCAAATGAGACAATGACTAGGTTTAGTAAAATTTGAAAATCAAATCGCCTGAAATTACATATAAAAATCTGTATAAATCAGTTCAGTGAGATCGGTGTTACTTCATGGAGATGAGTTGTGGTATGACAATGAAACAATATCCAACAGATTTTGTAGATTTGAGAACAAAGGCCTCTGAAGAATATTTGGCGTTAAATGGCAGGATGGGATTAGAAACGACACAGTAAGAGAGAGAGAGAGTACTCGAGTCCCAGATGTGAATGAGATTCATGGTGAGGTGTCGATGGAGATGGTTTGAGCATGATCTCCGGACTCCCCAAGAGAGATTAGTTCACCAAACTTTTTTTTAACTTGTCTCCATAAGGCACCAGAAGAGTTGGAAGACCTAGGCATACATGGCTGAGGAGTAAGAATCGTGAAGTAGGAGATGATGTGTGAAGAATTATTGATTTAAAAGCTCACGATAGAGACTACTGGCGAAATTTAACCGAAGCCCTTTGCGTCAGTAGGCGTAGGAGCTGATGATCATGATGATAATGATGTTGCAGCTGAGTTGATTACAATATCTAATAGGATTCGTATTTGTTTGAATCTATTGAATGGTTCAGAGAGCAAGTCTTTTCAGTCTTGAAGATCATTTATCTGTAGCAAGTTCATAGGGTCTTAACAAGACTTGGGGTTCGTCTGTTTGTTCCCCTTCTTATTTACCCTCATCTTGAGGTCAACTACAGCATATTTGCATCATTGCAACATTATAACATATTTTAGAAACTGCGTCAACATTCCTTTTCCCCATTGGCTAACTCCATGATTGCACTCCCGTTGATATCAACGGCGTATCAAACAACGTAGCTAATT
>NC_090746.1:21592494-21604994 GCF_036898095.1 Palaemon carinicauda
GCTGAATATCCTATGCTGAATATATGAATGAACGAGTGAATAATGAAACGAATATGCCTTATAATATCGACAAAAATATTTTTGAAAAGCACAACAGCTTCAAAATACATTAGTAGATAAGTGGAAAGCTAAATAATTGATGAATATCTAGAACATGTGGATAACTAAACAAATACAGTATATGATTTTTAACGGGAAACATAAGTTAAAATTAACAGACTCCTTTCCTTTTATATCAAATTGCACTTGCAATGACTGGAAAGATCTAAAAGAAAACAAATTTGCCGTTTCGTTATAAAAAAAACTCAGATCGACTGAAATTTAAAACGAAGAGCAGTATTTAAGTGTTTAATCATATTATTTGTACACTTATGTATTTAGTGTTAAAGGCCCAAGTATCTGCGAAATAGAGATTATTTAAACTTCGGTAATGGAAAGTAACCCATTTTGGTTTTAAATCATGAAATATTTTGAATCGGAGGGGCTACGCTGCTGATAAAAACTAAGTTCATGTACCAAATTTCTCTTTAGATTTAGTATATACACTTCCATGGCCTGGTCTGGCCCAGCCTATGCATTTCAGAAAGAATAAAAATCCGAGGCTCGGTATTTAGACTTCTTATTGCATCGAAAACTACCTCTGCGTTATGTTTTTATTTTCCTTCTAACGCCAATACATAGGATTCTCTACCGTTCTTGTTGCCATTATTGTTATAAATTTCCTTCTTTTTGTGAGGAGGAGGACCTGTCTGTTTTCTCCCTTCCACCATACCCAATCATTTTTCATTTTGACATGAATTCGGTCTTAAGATAGAAAAAAAAAGCACAAATACATCAGAAAGATTAGTTAGCCCTGATTTTTTTTTTTTTTTTTTTTTTAGAAACTTTTACTCGTCGTTTTAATCCCTGTAAAGAATTTTGCATTTACTCTCAAATTGAAAGTAGTAAGGTTATATTTTCTTATAATATTTTAGTGGATCAGAAAATAGTTGACTTCTTTCCAAGATCCATGCATTTGGCAGTATCGAAACACCGCAGAAATTTAATATCCAACGAATCTTTCTAATTTTTTAACCGTAATTATTCTAACAACAAATAATAGTATATCTAAAATGTAAAATCCACTTAACTTTTTCACTCCCAGTGACTGAATATCCGAATGCCCTTTGCAGCTGCCTTTGTACACTGACGAAGAAGCTCTAGTCTGAAATGACGAGCGAGGAGGAGGTCTAAAATGCCTACGCCTGAGGAGTGAGGAAACCGACCGAACAACACAGAGCCGTTTTGGTTATGGTTCGTTCGCTACCGAACCGGTTGCAAATAGTCCGAGAAAATGAGGGCGACCCAGGCCTTTTACGTTGTAATGCAAATGTGCGTATCATCTGGTTGAGCTTTTACACATTTTAAAGATGTTTGTGAAAGATCTTTGCGTGTTTGTTAATTTATCTTCTACTGCGTATTAGATTTACGCATTTCTCTTTTTGTATTTTCTTTAAGATTATTTCTCTCCCAACAGTCGCTTTAAAAACATTCTTGATAGATAATTTTTGTCATGTCTTTTTCTCTTACGTATATGCATTTACATTTAAACTAAACAACTTTTTGACGATTAATAATTAGACCCGTGATTATTTAAACTTCTTGATATTTTTTATGCAAATTCAGATTTTTAACCAATACGTAATAGAATGTTTAATAAAAAAGTGAAAACTTTTATTTTTTTTCTAAATAATGCAGTGCTGTATTAAGTAAAAGACCAAAATGTTGTTCTGTAATACATCAAGTCCCCAAATAGCAAGTGAATTAATCCCATTAAAGAATTTTCTTTTTCACATTCTCCATAGGTTTTACCGCATTTGTAGACCCCTCTGCCCCTTCATTTCTCTCTCTCCCACGTCAAGATTGGTCAAATATACCACTGAATGGCGTTCCATAAGCATCCCTTATAGAAAGTATTCTTTCATCCTTATTGATCTCACCGTGAAGCAGGGTCGGCCTCTTGAGTTGAATTTTCCCATTCTTTGCATATCCTTCCCCCAGTCCCACCTCACCCATATTCCGCCGCACCTCGTCCATCCTTCTGATCCGCTGACTCTCCACAGTCCTCCTCCTCATCACTGGCATGTTCTTAGCCCTCTGGATTGGTTCCACCTCCTGTCTTTTTATTACATGGCCATAGTTTCTTTAGCATTCTCATTTAGTATCCCTCCTTTCCAGTAATAATATTCCAGCAATCCATCACACCATCCTCATCTGAGTTCTTTCCAACATTTCCTCCAGTTTCCTCTTAAATGCCCAAGTTTTTGCCCCAGTAATAGTAAGGGCCTAATAACTGTCTTATAAATGTTCATTTTGAACCTTAATAACTTGTTCTTGTCTAAAACAACTCCAGTTACTTCTCTCTATTTTTGCTATGTTCCTTTCTCTTTGTTTCACTGCTTTTTTTAGTACTTCCCTCTTCTGTTATTGATTTGGAATCATAGGTACTTTTCTAGATATATTATAAGTCTATATTGTCGCTGCTGTTGATAATCAATGTACTGTCAAATGACATGCATTCAATGAAAAGCCCCATTTCTATGTGTATTTTGTGATATTAGGTAAGCGCGCAACCTGGCTTTTCTTGCTTTTACGTAAGCATCACTGTTTCAGTTCAGGCATGTTGTGCTAATTGTTGGTGAAGGATTGGAGCTTTCAAAGCCACTACAATGCCTTAGACGTCTTTTGACATCCGAGTAATTTGGTAAATGCATCGGAATGCTGGAATCTGGGTCTTCACTATGCCACATTGCCGATACATGTAATGGTAGCCAAAGCATTATTAACAGGGCGTGGAATCGGCCTCAAACTTTTGGGACTGCAGCACACTGTCATTGCGGTGGTTGTCAAAGGTCAACTACACAATGACAAGATCCCTTAGTCAATGTTCAGACATGGAGTTATCCGTTTTGGACTGCTAGCTCCATGCAAAATTACTTCCTGAATGCCTTGGGTGTGAATGTATCCACCCATCCGATATAAAATTGTCTTCCATAAGGGCATATATTTAGATCCCACTGACTGTACATCACAGGCGGGAACATTTGAATTGGGCACATGATCATCTCACTTAGACACACAATGATTGGGCGCTCCAGTTCTGTTCACTGATGAGTTCTAATATTGTCTGGACTTCACTGACAGGAAGCAACGGGCATGGCGGAGAGAACATGAATGGCTTAATAGTGCCAACATCAGTGAACATTACCATTATGAGGAAATTAAAAGAACGGATTTCCATGTCATGGAGAGAGGCACGGTGGTAAGTATTTTCTGTAAGGATGACATCCTTGATGTGTACGTGAGACCATACTATAGTGCAGTTGGCCCTAACTTCATTTTGATGGCCAATAATCCCTGTCCCCATCGTACTAGGGCGGCGAATCACTTTCTAGAACAGGAGACAATTGTCTAGATGGAGTGGCCTGTGCCATACCAAAACTCTGTCGAGCATGTGTGGAACAGGATTCAGGTTGCCATTTCCGGTCGTGTAGCACAGTCCACAACCTTTGAAGAGCTTGGAAATACTCATGGAAGAATGGAACAATATTCCTATTACAAGCATCCTAGTTCTCCTTGACAGCTTGACCCGACGTTGGCTCGCTGTCACTCAAGCAAGGGGAGGAAATCCTGACCATTCACATTAACTTGAGTGCTAAAGAAACGGAAAAAACTGCGTGTTTACAGTCTATTGTTAATCTCCTGTATGGTGAAATGCAATTTTCCAATGTAATAAGATTGTCGCCAATCAATACCAAAACCACTTCAATTTTCAATGAATTTCTGAATCATTAAAAGAGTAAGCTCTAACCCCAACTTTCAATTTATGGGTTCAAATATTTACGGTTGATTTACTGTCCTCAGAACATATGATTCCTGTAAAATTGTGAGTGATAAAGTTAAAATTATTGTTCTGTTTTAGCACTTTTCCATCTTCCCCAAGAATAATTCCATCTTATGTCCTCTACTGCTAAACATTAGCTCTGTCTTTCCAATGTTCACCTTCAATCCTTTCCTTTGTAGGGATCTTTTCCATGCTAAAAACCTCTTTTGCAGTTCTTCTGTGATTGATATGATTAAATCGTCCTCAAACATCAGTTCCAATTCTTCGTTTTTTCTTAATTGTGATGTCAAAGTGTCTATAATGATGAGGAACGAGATTGTGCTCAGAGCTGATCCTTGATGGAGGCCAACCTCCACAGGGAATGCCTCTGTTTCCCCATAATTTGTCTTTATAGTGGTTTTTCCTCCCTCATACATCATTCTCAAAGTTTTTATGAAGAAATATGTCAGTAATTTAGTGTAGAAGAAGTTTCCTATCTTTCTGCCATGATTATTAACGGTGAGTACCTTCATTTTGCTATGGTTGGGTTCGTCCGACCAAGGGA
This sequence comes from Palaemon carinicauda, assembly GCF_036898095.1. Taxonomy (NCBI): domain Eukaryota; kingdom Metazoa; phylum Arthropoda; class Malacostraca; order Decapoda; family Palaemonidae; genus Palaemon; species Palaemon carinicauda. The sequence goes on from NC_090746.1 coordinate 21,596,922, forward strand.
AGGTAGGGTTTCTTCACAAGTTATCCATTCATATTGAAGCCTGGTAGAATTAAAAACTATTCAACGGGTGCTTGGAGTACTTATAAAATGTTAAGAGATCATTATGGCTAATAAAGTTACATAAATTTGGTTATTGTGACATTATATATATGTATATATATTATATATATAATATATATATATATATATATAATATATATATGTATATACGTATGTATTTATATGTATATATACATACATGTATATATACATTTATATATATATATATATATATATATATATATATATATGTATATGTATATAATGTATGTATATATATATACAGTATATAATATATAAATATGTATATATATACATTATATAATATAAATGTGTATATATATATATATATATATATATATATATATACATATATATATCTATATATATTCATATATATATATACATGTATATATATACAGTATATAATATGTAAATATGTATATATATATGCATGTGTATACATATACATTATATAATATATAAATATGTATATATATATACATATATATATATATCTATATATATTCATATATATATATGTATATATATATATATATATATATATATATATATATATATATATACTGTATATATATACACATATATACACATGTACACACATATATATATGTGTATATATATATATATATATATATATATATATATATATATTCTTCTCATTGCTGTATAACTATACTGTACACCCATCAACAAAACCGGTGCCACTTGGCCAGACCTGACTTGGAGAGATCATGCCCCTCTTGCGCTGAAAGGTGGCCCACGTTAAACAAGCGAGACATCGTTAGGATGGTTCGAATGTGAGGAGGAAGGAAATTACCCATATCACTCAAAGAAATGCGATGATGAATGGAATATATATGAAAAGAGAGAGAACTTTTTTTATTCTTTTAAGAAATGTAATCTAATATTATTTCGAAACTAATTCATCAAAATATTTTATCATAACTTTTTATTTTAATTTTCCTATCCTATTTCTATATAAAATTTTGTTGAATATTATTGGAACGGACTATTCATATTAATATTCATAACGCGGAAATATCCTTCGTTTGCATTTTCCTAAGCATTCCCCCCATCTCTCTCTCTCTCTCTCTCTCTCTCTCTCTCTCTCTCTCTCTCTCTCTCTCTCTCTCTCCACATACTTATACTCTACGCATTATAATTAGGCGCTAATAATGTATCGTTTCAAATAGCACCTATTGGGTCACCAATCATTAATAAGTGGTCGTTGTTCAAAATTTCGAAGGTGATGAGGTTTTTTAAAGGTTTAGTTGTTGATTTCAGTGTTTTCCTTTGATTTCGATCATGAGCCACGTAGCTCGGTGTGGTTGTGGTCAGCTTTTGTTACGGGCTACTTGGCTCCGGCCCTCTTAGAGAAAATAGTATTATTTGATATATCAATTATATTAGTCTAAGGTTGGAGATTTAAAATGCAACATCAGTTAACATAATCTATATTGTTTCAGAAGTGATTGGTTGAGATAAAATATGTGAAATGACATGCAATGAAAGTTCATTGGTGTATTATTATAGTGATGTTGTGGTATATAGGATGCAGGGTATAACATTAAACTATCAACACATTGTCTACTCAAATTATCTGGTTCGGCGTCAATAACCTTAGATGTCAGGATGACAAAAAATTCCTAATCAATCAATCAATCAAATTAGGCCTATCTGGTAAGTCGCTTACTTCCAAGCGAATCACCAACCCCCTTCCCTGGAGACGATTGCTCAATGCTCAAAGGTCCGAGTCTAGCTGGCTTCACCCTTCCCAAGGCAAAAGGAAATATTTCCTTAGCATTAAGTATTCGTATTTTTACGATTTTTTTTTTTTTTTTTTTTTTTTTTTTTTTTTTTTTTTTTTTTTTTTTTTTTTTGTCGTTTCATGTCCTGATGTTCACCACCTTAAAAGTGTTCTCCCGGTAAGCTTTTCAAGAAATCCATTACTATCGATATTTGTTCAATCAGTCTTTCGCATATTTTCTTCGTTATTTATAGTTTTGATATAATTTTAAACACCTGGAAAGCAAATTGTATGAAATATTGTCATCTTAGTATTTAGTTTTTCATTGACTGAAAAGCTTCCACCAGAAGGATCTCATCATAACTGTTAGACCTTTAAACCTCAAACATGTGGGGATGGGGGTAGAAGGATATAACGAGGTGGCGGTTAAAGATGATGGTGGAGAGGTGGCAATTGGGTGATCTTAATGTATGGCTTGACGAGGTTTGCTTATTAACATTTATGAAGTGATGATGATTATGGTAATACCCCTACTGATAACTTTTGATATCCATGATTCCAACTCGCAATAAAAACGGGCATATATCGTTCGAACATTGTTTTTAGGTGGTCTTTGAACATCTTTGGAACATGGGATCTTCACCCGAAAGAAATATAATTCCTACACCAACTTGCAAAGTAGTTAGCGGTCTTGTGTGATCCTTGGGAACATCCAAATATAAAATATTGGATACAGGTAATATATATATATATATATATATATATATACATATATATATATATTTACATATATATATATATATATATATATATATATATATATATATGTATATATACAGAGAGAGAGAGAGAGAGAGAGAGAGAGAGAGAGAGAGAGAGAGAGAGAGAGAGAGAGAGAGAGAGAGAGAGTTACAAGGATTTTGAATGTCCCAAAGACTTTTTAGTCCATTCGCAGACTCCATTTGCTCTTTGGTAGAGCATTTGGAGAGTTCTTATGATCTTATCTAACTTATTCTAGAACTCGAGAGAGAGAGAGAGAGAGAGAGAGAGAGAGAGAGAGAGAGAGAGAGAGAGAGAGAGAGAGAGAGAGAGAGAGAGAGAGAGAGAGAGAGAGCAGCTGCTAGAATAATGCAAACACAGGATATATAATTCCGACCTATATTAATTGAAATAGTCAGTTCCCACAATATTTAAGGATTTCAAATATATCGGTGTGATTATATATTTCGATAACTATTCTCGAAAACGATTGCCTTTCTTAAAAGAATAAGAGATAAGACCTCTCTATCTCTGTCATATATATATATATATATATATATATATATATATATATATATATATATATATAATATATATATATATATATATATATATATATATGTAGTTATATATATAATATATATATATATATATATATATATATATATATGTAGTTATATATATAATATATATATATACATATATATATATATATATATATATATATATATATATATATATATATATATATATAGCAACGAAAGGAAAAATGAAAAAGACTTGATTGGAGTTAGTACTTTCATCCACTCAGGACATTATCAAACTCAGCAATGAGAATACATATACAAAGACATCGTATTTATACTGGAGAAGAGGATCCAACAGCTGTCAGTTTCTTAATAATTCCGGAGAAGTCAGATTTTAGATAAAAGAATAATACTGGATTAACGGAAAACAGACCTGGGCTTAGATTCAAATTTCTACCTTGAGTACAGGAGATTAATAATGATTCAACAATATTCCTTTGGAAATAGTCATTTACATGGATAACTTTTTCCGTCTTTGACCAGCCAATTCTGTGACTTGACCCTAACCAGTGGGAGGCCAAGGCATTATTAAGAGAACCCCTGGAGACGGCCACCTGATGTTGTTTTAATCTGACTGGTATACTTTTTAATGTTTGGCCGACATAAAATAGGTTACACTCTGAACAAGGAATGCTATATATTACATTATTATCATTTCCAGAACTATTCTTAATTAACATGTTTTTTAATGTACACTTATATTTAAACACTACAGAAATGTCTAGTTTTTTCAAAAGTGGTATAACATCTAAAAAACAAACATGAAATGGCAAACAAAGCATATTATTAATTGTTTTCTTTCTCTCTAATTGGACACTATAAAATGTTTTCTTAGCCTTATTCATACATTTTTCTAAGAAATATTTAGGATAACAAAGATCTGTTGCAATTTTTTCTATTTTAGTGAACTCCTCCTCAATGTAATCTGGGCTACAAATTCTCAATGCCCTAAGGTACATGGAGGAAAAAACTGAATGCTTAATATTTTTAGCGTGACCGGAGTAAAAATGTACATATGAAAAATTATTTGTAGGCTTTCTATATATGGAAAACTTAAATTTATCTGTTTCTCTAACTATTAAAACGTCTAAAAATGGGATACGGTTATTTTCTATAGTGAATTTTATTGATGGTACTAATGAATTAATGATTGAAACAAAGCCCTCAAGATTAAAATTTTCTTCTAAAATACCTAGAACATCATCAACATATCGATACCACACCATTTGGGAAGACCACACTGAAGGGATTAATCTAGATTCAAAAAATTCCATATGTATGTTGGATAAAAGTGGAGACAGAGGATTACCCATAGCCATACCAAAAACCTGTTCATAGAAATCTCCATTAAAACTAAATTTACAGCCTGTAGCGGCCTGGCGGGAAAACGATCCCTTCTGACTTGTAGACGCAGTTTTTTTTTCTTTCGTAATATAGGTCGGTCTATTCCTTTCAGTTTAAATAGTCTTGCATTGTCTCTCTTCATATTATTTTGCTTAGTATTTTCCCACATTCCTGTTCCTCACATTATATCTATCTATTTTCCCCGATATCCCTTCTTTCATATAGGCCTATGTGATATCCGCACTACGATTCCTTATGTTTTGTACCTTACGTCAGTAAGCATGTAAACAATGATAACAACATAAATTTTATGCTGTGCAGAAAGTATAACCTATTCTGTAAACCTGAAATTAAGCATAGTATTTTTTCTTTATTCCCGCCTCTACAATATTTTAATGAGACTAGCACGCGCTTCCCTTCAAGCCATCACTTTCGACAGAGGATAAAAAATAAGGAATCGTAGTGCGGATATCCCATTTATGAAAGAAGTGATATCGGGAAAATAGATAGATATTAGGTGAGGAACAAGAATGTGGGGAAATAATAAGCCAAATAATAGGGAGAGAGACAATGCAAGACTATTTAAACTGAAAGGAATAGACCGACCTATATTACGAAAGAAAAAAAAAAACTGCGTCTACAAGTCAGAAGGGATCGTTTTCCCACCAGGCCGCTACAGGCTGTTCTTTTACCTCCCTTTAAGTTTTCACAAATATTGGGTTTTATTAATTCCATGATTTTGGTAAATTCTGGTATTCAAAGAAAGTTTATAATAACATGTTTAACTTATGCTGAGTGTAATTTATCCCAATTTGCGTTAAAATATGTGAAAAATTACAAAATTACAAAGCGTGCATCCGAAAACAAGCTGCTGTCGTTGACTTCGGCGGATTGTGTTATTAAATTTAGACTTACCAAGACGATTCTTTATAATATATTTATTCTTTCACATTGTTTATTGTCAAAACATATATCTGATGGAGAAATATAGGTTAATAAATAAGTTTCGATTCACATTACTTGGTAATTATTTGAGAACAATGAAGGTGTTCGGACAAAAATACTTCCGACCAATCAGGTATCAGGAACCTTTCCGAGCTGAAAGGGCACCCATGTGAGTGGGTGCAAATATGCACCGCTATAAAAAATAGACTATAGTGAGTTAGCAACACGTGGTTATTTATCATGAATATGTATCAATAACAACGTGTTGCAAACTCTAATGAGCTATCATAGTGGAGATGAGTTTAGTTCAAATCTAAGAACAGATTCCTGAATTCGACAGGAATATGTACGGTAGACTTGTAATAAACTTTTATTTGTCTTGATAGCATGGTTGGTTACATTCTCTGCAAGCATGGTTTCGGCTAAGAGGCATAGGTTCGAATTTCTGCCCAGCCAGAAGCTGTTATCATTAATGAATTTTTAATAGATATTCATTCCCAAAGATAAAATTCGATATTAAATGCCATTGTGGTTGATATTTACATTAATTAAAATCAAGAGTGTTAGTCATATATATATATATATATATATATATATATATATATATATATATATATATATATATTCTCTCTCACTGACGGGTGTAAGTACCAGGAGCCTGCATGGTGAGGAGCAGGTATGCTGGCTGTTTAATTCGCCTCTTTGGCCCACATTTTGAGTTCCCTTACCTCTAGCATCAAGGGCTTCTTGACCTCTTATTTTGAGGTGCCTTACTTCTAGCATTAGGGTTTTTTTTACCTCTTATTTTGAGGTGCATTACCTTTAGCAATAGAGGCTCTTTGACCTCTCTTTTTAGGTGCCTTATTTATAGCATTAAGGGCTTTTTGACCTCTCTTTTTAGGTGCCTTATTTATAGCATTAAGGGCTTTTTGACCTCCCTTTTTATGTGCCTTATTTATAGCATTAAGGGCTTTTTGACCTCGATTTTGAGGTGCATTACTTCTAGCATTAGAGGCTCGTTGACCTCTCTTTTTAGGTTCCTTATAGCATTAAGGGCTCTTTGACCTCTCTTTTTAGGTGCCTTATTTATAGCATTAAGGGCTTTTGACCTCTCCTTTTAGGTGCCTTATTTATAGGTTTAAGGGCTCTTTGACCTCTCTTTTTAGGTGCCTTATTTATAGCATTAAGGGCTCTTTGACCTCTCTTTTTAGGTGCCTTATTTATAGCATTAAGGGCTTTTGACAAGTTCTTTAGTTCTTCGGTTTCCTTTATTTCATCTTTCAGTTTCCTTAGCTCGTCAATATCCTTCAAGATTTCATCGTATTCTTTCCTAGTTCGTCAGTTTCCTTCAAGATTTCAAGAGAGATTTCTGTGCCGTGTGTCGTCAGTTCGTCAGATTCTTCAGAGAAATCGATGGCATTCATGTCTTTTTCCATCAGGGCGATAGGTAAAGACAGGAATGCAATAAATTTTCTCCGCATACGTCATCACGCTAAAGTAAACGACGAGCAACACAATATATTTACCAATACGATCTGGATATGACCTTTCTTCAATGTCGAATTTTGGGACTATCCTGTTGAAGAACCACACGTCACTCACCGCTCAGTTGAACCATTCTGTCTCCGTCCTTATTTCCTTAGTTCCTATAGTCTCCAATTATAGGATATCGTTGCAAAAGCCCAAGCAAAGGATCATTCAAGGGGCGTACATTATGTTCTACAAAGCTCGACAACTTTTGCAGTTACCACCAAAACCAGCTGTAAATGAAGGTGTTCCGGAGAGGCTCCTGTTGATCCTGTAGTTGTAATACACAATTCTCACAGTCAGCTCCCTGTTCCAAAAATACCCATTAACAATGTTCACTGCGTTACATGCTTAGTTTGAAAAAAAAAAAGAGATCAGGTCTAGAAGTCATTTGAAGCTCGTACGGAGCCTTTCAGAACTTCTCCGGGATGATTCTGTTCTGGAGTCATTCAGAACTTCATGCTAAGACTACGGCTATGTCTTCTGAAGTCTTTTGAAGATACCGGAAAATTTTCTTCAGGTGCCGTTTAGGGAGCTCCAGAAAGAATCTATTCTGGAGTCATTCAGAACTCCATACTAAGTCTACGGCTATTTCTTCTGAAGGCATTTGGAGATACGGGAAAGACTTCTTCCTAAGTCGTTCAGAAATTCTGTTGTAGGGTTATTCAGAACTCGATGCTTAGTTTATGGCCATTTCTTCTTAAGCCATTCAGAGATCTGTGAAGATTTTCTTCCGAAGGACTCTCGAAAAAGCCCTTCTTTCGTTTTAATAAACCCTATAGACAATTTCTCTGAGCGAGGTAGATTTGCACAGACTCGCAGCTGTGCCTTTTTAGCTCAGAAAAGATTCCTGATCGCTGATTGGTTAGAATTATCTTGTCCCACTAATCAGCGATCAGGAAACTTTCCGAGCTAAAAGGGCACCGGTGCGAGTTGGTACAAATCTGCTTCGCTAAAAGAAATTGACTGTAGTAACTCATCATCATCATCATCATAATAATAATGATAATGATAATGATAATAATAATAATAATAATAATAATAATAGTAATAATAATAGTAATAATAATAATAAACTACATGATTTGATTCATAGATTTG
>NC_090746.1:21607494-21622494 GCF_036898095.1 Palaemon carinicauda
GCTGGACATCAGGACATGAAACGACAAATAAAATCGTAATAATACGAATACTCAATGCTAAGGAAATATTTCCTTTTGCCTTGGGAAGGATGAAGCCAGCTAAACTCGGACCTTTGAGCATTGAGCAATCGTCACCAGGGCAGGGGGTTTGCTTGGAATTGGGCGACTTGCCCCGATCATTTGATCGATTGATTGATTGATTGGGAGTTTTCTGTCCTCCTGACATCTAGGGTTATTGACGCCAAATCAGATAATTTGAGTAAACAATGTGTTGATAATCTAATTTTTTATACCCTGCATCCTATATACCACAACATCACTATAATAATACACCAATGAACTTTCATTGCATGTCATTTCACATATTTTATCTCAACCAATCACTTCTGAAACAATATAGATTATGTTAACTGATGTTGCATTTTAAATCTCCAACCTTAGACTAATATAATTGATATATCAAATAATACTATTTTCTCTAAGAGGGCCGGAGCCAAGTAGCCCGTAACAAAAGCTGACCCCAACCACACCGAGCTACGTGGCTCATGATCGAAATCAAAGGAAAACACTGAAATCAACAACTAAACCTTTAAAAAACCTCATCACCTTCGAAATTTTGAACAACGACCACTTATTAATGATTGGTGACCCAATAGGTGCTATTTGAAACGATACATTATTAGCCCCTACATATAATACGTAGGCTACAGTGTGTATGTATGTGGAGAGAGAGAGAGAGAGAGAGAGAGAGAGAGAGAGAGAGAGAGAGAGAGAGAGAGAGGATGCTTAGGAAAATGCAAACGAAGGATATTTCAGTGTTATGAATATTAAAATGAATAGTCAGTTCCAATATTATTCAACAAAATTGTATATAGAAATAGGATAGGAAAATTCAAATAAAAAGTTATGATAAAATCTCTTGATGATTTAGTTTCGAAATAATATTAGATTACATTTCTTAAAAGAATAAAAAAAAGTTCTCTCTCTTTTCATATATATTTCATTCATCATCGCATTTCTTTGAGTGATATGGGTAATTTCCATCCTCCTCACATTCGAACCATCCTAACGATGTCTCGGTTGTTTAACGTGGGCCACCTTTCAGGGCAAGAGGGGCATGTTTTCTCCAAGTCAGGTCTGGCCAGGCGACACCGGTTTTGTTGATGGGTGTACATGAAACCACTGTCCCTCGCTCCGCCTCAGTCGACCCTGCCTTTCAAAACTCTTGACTACAACTGGCCCATTTAGACGACTTTCTTGTGGAATTAAAAATTAATTCAAACCCTGCTTTTTTTATGAGTTTCCAATGTGGAAGATTTGTGAATGCTTGTATTTTATAAGTCAATATTCCTTGATGTTACAGGAGAATGCTCAAGAAGTTCAGGGAAGTAGAGTTTCCAGTTGATGATGTAAAGGATGAATACTAAGATCTTGGTACATGGTTATCTTGCTCGTATTTTTGAATGAGGGAAAGTCTCCGTAGAAATTGGGCAAGGAAGAGAAGAATAATAGTTTCTTTATATAAAGAAAAAAAATTAAAGATAATTTTTTTTTTTGCGCAAATGTTACCACGTATACGGAAGTAGATGTTGGCCTAGGATTTTGATTGAAAGTAAGGCAGATGGCAGAAGGACAGATAATGGAAAAGCAGTTTGGATGTAGACAAGGAAGAGGGCGTGGACGCACAGATCAAGTTTGAGAGAACGAGATGAAAGCTTTATTTAACGTTATATTGACCTATATTAAGCCTGTAATATAATTGATAGAGATGCGATGGAAATGGTGTTGACCATCCATGGCGTGTTGAATATTTTCTACAATAATTCTAAAGGTTAATGATTGCATGTAAGGTTATGTTAAAAGATTTTAGTTAGGAGAGGTACTTGTTTAGTTAACGATATGTATGTTATTTCATCATAGCAATATATTTTGGATGGGGTGATACGAGGTCTAAGGTAACACATGAAAATACGTCTTAGAAGGAGTATGGGATAATTGATATTTGTAGGGGATTCCTTGTAGAGTGGCGGTAGTGAAGAGAAATTACAAAAGCAAAATAACAATTTGAAAGGTGTTTTAAGATGAGAACTTTTAGAATGAATGTGAATGGGAGTACGGTTGTGACCATGAAGGAACGTTAGAAAGATTTCGCAATCGATACTGATTTGCACGAAGTTTGGATAGTAGTGGTTAATTACCTCCTCCAACGAAGTTGGAAAGAGGTTATGTTTTACCCCCTGTTTGGGTATGTGTTTGTTTGTGAATAGCTTTCTGGTCACAATTTTAATCGTAGGGGAATGAAACTTGCAGTAATTAACTGTTATGTGAAAATCTGGAAATTATTGAATTTTGGAAGGTTAAGGTCAAGGTCACGGTCAAGCAAAATGTCTAATTCACGTATTCAGCCATAAGTTTGGACATCGTTGTCACAGAGACTTTAGACTTGTTTTATATTTGAGTGTATAAAAATCCACGCCCATTAATGCATGTTACGGTCAAAGGTCAAGGTGGCCGAGCAAAAGGTCGAGAAATAAGCTGCTGCGGCGGAGGTCTGCGCTCTACTGAGTGCCCCTCTAGTTAGAAAATGTTTTCATAATGCTGTTCGTTGTTTTTCACATAGAAATTTTCTGTCCATTTGTATATTTATTAGGAATAGGATTTATAATACGACAGAATGATAGAATTTTACGGAAGGTGTAATAAAATGGTTTTTTTTTCTTCAGATAAACTATATTGAAATTTTATGCTCCCCATTACTGAAAGAGCCTTCATTGGAAAGACAGGAGGCTGTGAATAATGGATGAAGGCATTCTTCATCAAGGAACTCACGTCAGTTGGTGCTTTTGCCTTAAAATATATTCGTGTATATATATATATATATATATATATATATATATATATATCCATCCATGTCTATCTACTTATCTACTTACATTACACACATACTTATATACATTTTTCTCTCTCTCTCTCTCTCTCTCTCTCTCTCTCTCTCTCTCTCTCTCTCTCTCTCTCTCTCTCTCTCTCTCTATATATATATATATATATATATATATATATACATGATGAATGATTCTATTATTATTTTCAAAGGTTTTAATGGTTGCTAAGGAGTGTCAGAGGCAAGGGACAGGCCAATGCCCCAGAGTCGTAGACTGACCATACATACATATGATTAGTGCCCATGCCCCCCTCCATCAAGCTAAGAGCAGGGAGGACCAGGCAATGGCTGCTGATGACTTACCAGGTAGACCTATAGGCTCCCACAAATCTGCTATCCCAAGGACGGTGAGGTTATAGAGGCAATTACCTGGTTGTATGAAAGAAATGGGCCAACTCTACCTTCTGAAACTGAAAAAGTGGTAATTGAATGACATCGAAAGAAATCTTTGAAGGTGTGGTAGAGAAGTTTTCGTACAGTATATAGAAGCTGGATTAGAATGTTTCAGGTGGTGCGTTCTCAGACAAACAATAGAGGAGGGGGAGTTAGAAGAGGTTACTGGGACAAAGGAGAGGTCTTCCTAACCACGAAACGATGAGATATTGACTTCAAGCACATTAGAGTGGAGGCGGTTGGTTTTTATGTGATCGACAAAATGCAGCCGAGGTTTCTGTAAGATATGTGAAGTTGTTGATGCAGAAGTTTCTGTACAGGAAATTGATTCATTTAGCACTTGAAGAGATCAACGTTGCAGTGACTTGCGTTTCTTTCTTTTGGGGCCGCACATTATTGGAGGAAAGTACCATTATATACTGCATAATATTATATATATATATATATATATATATATATATATATATATATATATATATATATATATATATCATCATCATCTACGCCTATTGACGTAAATGGCCTCTGTTAGGTTACGCCAATCGTTTCTATCTTGAGCATTTAAATCAATACTTCTCCATTCATCATCATCTACTTCACTCTTCATAGTCCTCAGCCATGTACACCTGGGTCTTCCCACCTAACATTTACAGTATATATACCCTGAATTTTATATGTAATTTCAGGTGATTTGGTTTCCAAATCGTAATTAACCTAGCCATTGTCTGATTTGCTTTTTTCAATCTTTCATTAAACTCGAATTCTAAAGATCCTGTATTGGATATCATAGTTCCTAAATATATAAATGATTCCACCTCATAAATCCTTTATCCTTCCAATGATATTTCATTTCCATTGCATATTCCGTTCTCATTATCTAAGTCTTTCTTCTATTGATCTTAAGCCCAACCTCATTTGATATTTCATGTATTCTGGTAAGCAAGCTTTGCAAGTCCTGTGGTGTTCTACTGATAAGAACAGCACCATGAGTGTACTCTAGATCAGATAATTTCCTGTTACTAATCCAGTCCAATCCTTCTCCACCATCCCCAGCTGTTCTATGCATTGCAAAATCCTTGAGGATAAACAATATAGGTGACAACATATTCCCTTGGAGTACTCCACTGTTCACTGGAGATTCATGTGATAAGACTCCATTAAGATTAACTTTGCACTTGCTATGCTCATGAACAAACTTAATCAAATTTACATATTTAAGAGGAACTCCATAATAACGCAGTACTCTCCACAAAATTGGCCGGTGCACACTATCAAAGGAAGTTTTATAGTCGACAAATTCCATCGTAAGTGGATTTCTATATTCAACACATTGCTGTACCACATGTCTTAAAATGAAAATGTGGTCAGTACAACTTCTACCTTTTCTAAATCCTGCTTGTACACTTCTCAGCTTTTCATCAACCTTTCTCTCTAGTCTCTGTAGAATGAGCATACTATTTATTTTCATGACAACTGATGTGAGTGTGATACCTCTATTTCAATCAGTCAGATCTCCTTTTTTTTTTCCTTTTTCACCAACACTCCTAGCTTCCATTCATCAGGTTTTGCCTCTTCATGCCACATTCTACAAAATAATAATGTAAGTATTCTCGAGGTCATTCCATTTTCGGCCAGTATCATCTCGACAGTTATTCCATTGTATCTAGGGTCCTTTTCATCTCTAGTTCTTCAAACACACTGAATTCATTCATGGGCACAGGCACATCAAGGTCTTCCTCAGCTTCTGGTATATCAAATTTTTCCCTTCATGATCTCACTAAAGTGTTCCATTCAATGTTAACTTTCTTCATCTTCTGTTGTTATAACAGATCCATCTCCCTTTTTGATGGGTATATGCTTCTTCTTCTTTGCCCCAGTATAGATTTCATTAATAATTCTATGAGCGATTCTTACTCCATAGCCACTCCTTGAATTCATAGCTTTGTCAGCCTCACCTGCTTTCCTGTCTAAATATTCTCTTCAGTTATTCCGGGCCTTTCTTTTGACTTCATTATCAATACTGGAATACTTAGCATGCTATAGCTTGTAATTTTCATTGCCTCATCGAAAACTTTCAACAATCAATTTCTGTCTTTGTCTCCTTTTCATAGTATCTCACGTTTTATTTGATATCCATGGTTTTCTCCTTGTAACTGCATGTCCCAAAACTTTACTATTAACTGACTGATATATATTTTTTTAACATCACACCGTTCTTCATTAATTGTCTGATCTTCGTCTCTTAAAGTCTCTAAAAATCGATTCCTACATTCAACTGCAAAGGTTTCTCTGTGCTCATCTTCCAGAAGCGTAGGTGTATCAAACCTAGGTATTCTATTGACATTTCTGTTGGGTGCTTTCAGTTTTAGTTTCAGTGTGGCAATGAGGAGCTAGTGATCACTTTCAATATCTGCACCTCAATAGCTTCTTACATTTCTGAGTCATCCTTCTCTCTTTATTAATGGCTATGTGATCTATTTAATTTTTTTTAATTGCCACATGGTGAAGTCCATATATATTTGTGGATGTGGCTGTTTGTGCTGGCAAAGGGTTTCTCAAATAACAAGATTGTTTGTTGAGTAAAAACTTATAGAATGTGCCCCATTTTCATTTGCAACTTTGCCAAGGCCCTCAATACCCATTGCATACTCTATACTTTGATTATTCCTTCCAACTTTAGCATTGAAGTCACTAATCTCAAATAATATTCATCTTTCCTTTCTTTTGGGGAATCATTTGTTGCTGCATGACAAACTATAATACTCATGTTGCACTGCTTTGATTTAAATTTTGCAAGTAACAGTCTACTATTTAAAGCTCTCCATTCTGGTAATGCCTTTTCTGCTTTTGGTGTCATCATCATTCCTACCGCTTCTCTTCCAATTCTATCTGTTCTTCCAAAGTAGATATACATACATATTGTCTTTGTCTAAGATTTCTTTACCAATCCCTTACAAAGTGCTTCAGTTAGGACCAAGATATCCAAACTATCGTTCATAAATTCATTCTCTACTTGCTGTAACTTCCCAATCTGATTCGTTGTTCTAACATTCCAATTACCACTTTTCAATTTTTCCTCACTATTTATAAAACGGGAGATTCTAAGCACCCCGCTACGCCCAGGATTGCGGGCCATTGTGCCATTTTCACTTTTCAAAGAATGACTAAATCCATAGAGGATTCATTGGCTAAATTCATCAAAAGATAGCCAGTTCCTTGTGACGTGCAGTGGTTTTTCTAACTAAGGCAAGTACCCCTGCTGGTCCATACTAATTCCAGCAATATCAACCCCCAGGCATCAGGAGTAAAAGCCGAAAATATATCTTGTCCATCGCCTTAAACCCAATCCTTCACCCTGCTGCCGTTGACTTCATCGAGATTTAGTGGGGTATTTCCTCCACACACCGTAAGTTCTCGTTACTCCACCAAGTTGCTCATCCGCTTATATATCCGTTGGCAAACATGAGTTACTAAGATATACTGCCTAGCACGTATATATATATATATATATATATATATATATATATATATATATATATACAGATAGGTAGATAGATAGGTAGATTTATAGATAGGTAGATATAGGTTGTTTTACATATCATGACGGAGTATAGGGTCGCAAACCCCAAAACTCAGGTCACTTGGTGACCTTTGCATGTGCAAAGACTGACGAGAAGGCCATTGTTTTCTTCAACTGAGATGCAGCAGAAATAAAACAAAAGTTGTTGTCATGGGCCCTTCAAAAGATAAGGTTTATGTCCCAACAATAACTCATATCCAAACACCGAAGATTCAGCGGCAAAAATTATGAGTGTCAGAGACATTTGTTTATTTTTTTAGACAAAGTTGCAAATAAGATATCTTTATACACATCTGTAACACATGCAAAATGTACTAGTGTACCTGTGAAAATAATTTCGAAAACAGAAGTCGTTGTCTATTTGTACATGATGGATACAGACAGATGGTGCAATATGAAATGTTTGAAGCTGGAAAGAAGCTATTTTTTTCGGGATTTACCTAATGATGTCTCAGGTGTGTCGTTGCTGGATTACCTGTTAACCACCTTTGAAGACTTTGTTTTATTTCCCTTGCTGCCCTCAAGATTAGTTTTAATTATTTGGAAAACAATTTTGTAAAGCCATGTATCTAAAGTGCTCGTGTTAGTAATCCTTCGTTAAATATAAATGTGTGCGCGCGCGCATCAGTTTTCCAAAGAATGCTAATTAGTTTGTTTGTATATGAATTATTCTAATTGTTGATGGCTTCTCTTGTAGTTAATTTATTCCCTTATTTCCTTTCCTCACTGGGCTATTTTCCCCTCTTGGAACCCTTGGACTTAAAGCATCCTGCTTTTCCAACTATTATTGTAGCTTAAAAAGTAATAATAATAATACTCATGATGATTGAAAAAGAAGTGAAATTTAGTCGGAAACTTTTGACAAGTCAACAGGAGAGAGAGAGAGAGAGAGAGAGAGAGAGAGAGAGAGAGAGAGAGAGAGAGAGAGAGAGAGAGAGTTTTGGCGGAAACGAAGGAGACAAGGGAATAATAAGAGCTAATGCGAGGAAAAGGAGTCGTAATAAGAATCGTTGGAAGAAAATGTAATGTCAAGGAATCCAAGATCGATCCCAGGGGTGGGGACGGCTACCAACTGTTTCCAGTAAAAAATCATCATCTCGTTTGATCTAAACACAGAGTTATGTACAGTACGTGGTGGTAGCAACCTCATCCTAAGACACGTTCAAAATCAGTAACGTGTAATATCCACAGGAACCACCTTTTACGACGGAAAAATAGTGTAATGTACACACACACACACACACACACACACACACACACACACACATATATATATATATATATATATAATATATATATATATATATATATATATATATATATATATATATATATAAATTTCTACCTCATACTTGGGATCGAACGCTAGCCCCTTCTAATGAAAGGCTCAGCTCTTCCCATCCCTCGGGGTATGGGGGGAGAGTGATAGTCATACCCTGGTTAGGGGTGTTCGTGTGTATGCATATATACATATATATATATATATATGTATATATATATATATATATATATATATATATATATATATATATATATATGTGTGTGTGTGTGAATAATACTGTATGTGAACGGTATTTCACCAGAGGCGTTACTAGTTAATGCATAGTAAGATAAGCAGCTTACTTGAGGTTACTAAGGAGTCAAGTTTCACTTTTAGTAAGAATACAAATGAAATAGGCTATATACGCAATTACCGCAACATTACCGTTACATGATGCCAGGTGATCTTTAGAGATTTCTCCAAAAGATTGTTGTGTTTTGTAGCGTCTCTTAAAAGATGAGCTTTGACAGATATTAAAAAAAAAATTCTAAAATACATGATATTCCCTCCACATATATGTCCTAAGCCTTCTGCTAGAGAGTGAGGAGGGGTTGTGTGGGTGTAGGAGTGGAAAATGGAAGGGGGAGGGGGTCGTGAAGGATCAACTCGAGAAGGGAAAAACAAAGGTATCCTCCTCCTCCTCCTCCTCCTCCTCCTCCTCCTCCTCCTCCTCCTCCTCCTCCTCCCTCCACCCTGACGAGGAGGGATAAAAAGGAGCAGGGAACCTCCCCTAGACCATGCGTCAATCTTGAAGCAACCACCTGTGGAGACGGACATAACACTTCGATGAAACCACAAGTGCCGTTCGAGTAAGGGTTCCTCGTATCCCACTTTCGTGTCTATTTCGCTTCGTTTTGTGGCGTGTTGCATTTGCAGTATTCCCTCAAGGTAAGGATGTTATTCTAGAGGAACGGCTATTTTCTGTTTTGGTATCCTGCCGTTTCAGTTTACAACACGAGCTACTGCATAGGCTTGGTAGGTAAAAGCATTTATCTATTACCTGGTTTCGAAGAGAAAACGAACACTTGCTGTGAACCAAAGTTCGCAATTCCTCGTACTCTTCCCGCATTCATTATTAATAGGCCTAAATTTTTCTTGTCATAAATGGTTTTTAAAGTGATTAAATTGCAAATTAAATGTCAAAACTATCTAAACTTCAGCGTTTACTAAATGGTAATAGTTATCGAAAAAGGCTACTCATGGTTATGAGACTGTTAGTTACTAGCGATCTTAATTTAGTTTGCTATTTAATTTACATGTGTAACTGGGCTTCGTGTTTTCTTTAAGATAAATTGAATTAAAGTGTTTAAACTTATTACAAATTTTTGAGATGCCGTTACCAATTGGTTTTACACACGTTGGATGTCTGTGTCTTAAAATTTTTCGATGTAGTTTTATTGGACAAAATAATTGGCCCAACTTATGAGCACGTTAGTAGTAAATTCGGGCGTCAATTTATACATATTCTTCCTTCCTTTAAGGGGCACTTTCATCTCCAACGTTAAGGTCAGTTTCCATCATTTTCCTATATTCTCGTTTTCATATTAAATTAAACTCTGTTGATTTCTAGAATAAAATACTTCCGAGTTGAAAAATAACGGAGGTTTTTAAACCTATTTAAAACGATTAACGACTGAGAAGATACCTCACTACCATAATATTAGATCTAGTTACAAGAGTACTACCACTAGAGAGTTATGATGTCTTTTGACTGGTCAGACAGTACTACATTGGATCCTTATCTCTGGTTACGGTTCATTTTCTCTTTGCCTACACATTATTATTAGGAATAGATATATTCAACATATTTCAGTTGAGCAAAGAATTAACATATCTCGGTATTTCTTAAATTGAGAAGTCTTAATTTTAAGCATTGAATTACTGTTATGTATATATAAATGTATATATATATATATATATATATATATATATATATATATATATATATATATATATATATATATATATAAATATTATGGGGAATATTTTTCATGAGAAGACGAATTGAAGTCAGATTCGGTCTCGTGCACGTAGAACAGAAGGGAAGACAATTTAATTTCTCTCTCTCTCTCTCTCTCTCTCTCTCTCTCTCTCTCTCTCTCTCTCTCTCTCTCTCTCTCTCTCTCTCTCTCTTAGGAAATGTGTTCTATGAATATCCACACAGTTTATTTACATAGTCTCCTCTGTCCTCATACACCTGACAACACTGAGATTACCAAACAAATCTTCTTCACCCAAGGGGATACTGTACTGTAGTTGTTCAGTGGCTACTTTCCTCTTGGTAAGGGTAGAGGAGAGACTAGCTATGGTAAGCGGCTCTTTTAGGAGAAGGACACTCCAAAATCAAACCATTGTTCTCTAGTCTTGGGTAGTGCCATAGCCTCTGTATCATGGTCTTCCACTGCCTTGGGTTAGAGTTCTCTTGCTTGATGGTACACTTGGGCACGCTGTTCTGTCTTGTTTCTCTTCCTCTTGTTTTGTTAAAATTTTTATAGTTTACTTACTATGAGATTCAGGGCCTCTGTAACACAGTTTTTTGGACTTTGGTCCTTATCAAAGCATCGGATGTAGCTGAAAGTTGACACATGTATATTTTACAACCACACACAAATTTTGTCAGCATTATCAATAACCTAAACCCGATAGTTTTAATTTTTATAGAGTAAAAATGATCTAGCCGACGCCATGGCCAATGATAATGAGCCAAGAGTCGAAAATATTCATTACGTAAGCAATGTAAACACCTTTTGACAAAATTTTGCCCCGCCCATCCACTAGACACCCATTCACCTTGTTCCATCGGCTCTGAAACCCATAACAGTTAAGAATGGCTAACAGGATTTGGAATTGCCCCCGAGGTTGCAAAACTGCATTTGTCTTACGACTTGCAACTTTATATAGTCAAGAGAAAGCCTGTGGCCATATTTACTATAGCCTGAATAGGTAATTATTCAGTTTCTAGTTCAAATCCAATGTTTATGGTCTGATTTGTATTTAGCGTAACATGATTATAATACTTGTAATGTCATTCAGGCTTTGGAACATTTCCATTAACTATTCTCTATGCCACTAAGAGAGAGAGAGAGAGAGAGAGAGAGAGATAGATTGTATGTAAACAGTCTTTATATAACTATTTTTGTTAAAATAAGAATTTAGTGCTAAACTCTCCATCAGACCAACGGATCTTTCGATATAATTTTTTTTCTTCTTCTTAGGCCGCACGACCGTGTTGGCTATGTTTTGGGCATGACTGCATTTTGTAAATAAATCATGAATAGTTTTAGGAGTTTTATTTGTACATCTAATGGGAATTTATATAAGTAAAGTGAACATAATTCATTTATCCTTTAAAATGATTACTACATGTAGCCAAACAAATAGTAGTAAAGATGATAATGCAATAAAGGAATGATACCATACTCTATCTTTAGCTTCAACATCAGCAATAACATACCCAGTTGCCATAATTTGTCAGCTTAATGAAATAACCTATCATCTAATGTTAAACTTAATTTCTGAGGAGGCCATGGCTTATTGCACAGTGAAAAAACATGACAAAGACTTTATGAATGGCGGAACGATACATAAATGTGGGTGGGGTATCTGTGCTAGCGTAGTAATACTACTGTAGCAGTAGTGCCGCAACAGTAGTATACATGAATTAAACGTTCAGGCCAACTGCTGGGACCCTTGAGGATCATTTAGCACTTCTTACAACTACTCGAGAAATGAGTTTTTATAGCCAGAATTTAAATTTTCTGATCCAACAATGCCCATGATAGCCTTCAGTGTTATCCTGAATTATAACGAAGCCAAAGTGGGTGGAGCCTCATGAAGTCATCATTCTGACGATAATTATTGGTGAAGGTTTAAAGCCAAAATACGTTACGGCTATTTTTTTTTTTTACAGTAAATAGGTAGGTAGATAGACAATAAATAAAAATTGCTTGACATTGGATATAGCAGTTATCAAATCAAGCTTGTCTACTACGTTTTTGAAAATTACCAACTATTCCCTACACCTTGTCAATCTGATAGTGACCTGTAAAGTAGACTGTCATTTATTAGGAAATTTATTTTGGGAGTTAGACTAATAATCGAAGTGTTTTTGTATTAACATATTTTGTTGGTTTGTTCATTATGACAATTATCAGTGGAGAGGTTTCAGAGTTCATAAAGGTGTACTGCTTTGCTTTTATTTCAACGTTTGTGTCATTGTTGGCAGAGGTATAGCCTTCGTTACGTATAGCCAATCATCGATCGAGAAAGAGGGAAGAAATGCCGTCATAAGTTACGTAACGAGTGCGTTCGGAACCTTTTCTCTGAGTAAGTTGGCCTGTCTTCAAAAAACGTCACTTTTACATTATAAGTACCAAATTTATTCAACCTACGTAATGCAGAATATAGTCAAAATTTATGTGTAGATATAATGTGCATTCTGAAGAAGCGTTATATTTATGAAATTCATAGACAAAAAATTATTGCGAAAAAACCGTGTTACAGAGGCCCTGAATCTCATAGTAGGAAATATTTATTTTAATGTTTCTCTTAAAATATTTGATATTTCCCTTTTTCGTTTCCTTACTGGGCTATTTTCCCTGTTGGAGCCCTTGAGTTTATAGCTTCCTGCTTTTTCCAACTAGGGTCGTAGCTTAGCAAGTATTAGTAATAATAATAATAATAATTGCCATGTTAAGATCAGTGTTAGTCAAATATGTGTCATAGTCCTTGGATTTACTCTTAGATATTCCGTATAATTGAAAGTAGCATACAGCTTACTGTGATGATTTTTTGGGGGATTCTTCTTTGCGTTTATTTATTTACGTGTGTTTATGTTTTTAGGTATTTTACCCGAGCAAATTTCTAGAAGGTTTCTGATATGATTTTTGTTCTCTGAAATCTCTTTAAAAAAAAAAGTTTTATTTCTATAAAATCTCGTAAATGAGTTTATTCCTGGGAAATCTCTTATACGAGTTTAAATATAGAGAATCTCTTGATTTGGTTAATTTCTAGAAAGTTTCTTAGATGAGTTTATTCCTGGAAAATCATAGTTTATTTCTGGAAAAATTTTATACAAGTTTAATTTTTGGAAATCTCTTAATAAGGTCACTTATAGAAAATCTTATAAACGTTTATTTTTGGAATATTCTAATAAATTTATTTCTGGAAAATCTTATATAAATTTATTTTTGGAAATATCTTAATAGATAAGTTTATTTCTGGAAAATCATATATACATTTATTTTTGGAAATATTTCAATGAATAAATTTATTTCTGGAAAATATTTGTAGAATATTTCTGGAAAATCTCTTGAATGAGTTTAATTTTTTAACATTTCTTATATGAGCTTATTCCTGGAAAATCTCATAAATTTATTTCTAAAACATCTCTTAAACTAGTTTATTCCTAAGAAATCCTTTGTAAGAGCTTTTTTATGGGAAACCTCATGTGAATTTATATCTGGAAAACCACAAATTCCTTTTATGATTTTATTTCTGGAAAACCTCTTATATAAGTTTTTTTCTTGAAAAGCTTTTATGAGAGTTTATTTCTGTAAAAAAACATAAAAGTTAATTTTTCAAAAAACTTATATACAAGTTTATTTGTGTAGACTTATATTAACATTTTCTTTAAAATCTTATACGAGCTTTTTTCAGACTTTATGAATTTATTTCTGGAAAAATCTCTTTTATGAATTTATTTCTTCAAATTCTATAATGCGAGTTTATTCCTAAAAAAACTTTAGAGTGAGTTTATTTCTGGAAAATTTCTCGTGAATTTATTTCTGGAAAATTTCTTATGTGAGTTTATTTCTGGAAGATTTCTTACACGAATTTATTCCTGGAAAATCACAGAGTTTATTTCTGGAGAATCTCTCACATTAATTTATTTCTGGAGAATCACGCATACGAGTTTATTTCTTGAAAATCTCCTATGAATTTATTTTAAAAAAGAACCTCATATAAGATTATTTCTAGAAAACCTCTAGATTCGTTTATTTCTGGAAAACTCAAACATATGACTATATTTTTCATAAAATATCCATGTAGTATTCTAGAAACTTTTTGTATACTCTAGAATCTGTGTGACTATTCTGGAGAATTATCTCGCTAACAAAGTCTCTTATGATGCTTATTCAGGGAGAAAAATTTTTCGGTGGTATTTTTTTTTGAAGAAATTATTAGTTTATTTGTTTTATTAAATGATATCCAAAAAAATAATCGTGTGAACTGATTCCATATTGTTTTTATGAATATTGAATAATACATCAATTTAGTTGTAGGAAGTCTTTTATTAAAATCGATATATAGGAAACTTCTTACATTTTGTTTGATTTTGGAAGTTATCTGTTATAAATCGATCTATAGAAAATATCCTTAAATGAGTCTATTTCTAGAAAGTCTCTTGATATAAGACTATTTCTAGAAAGTCTCTTGTTATATGACCATTTCTAGAAATCCACTTGATATATCACTATTTCTAGAAAGTATCTTGATATATGACTTTCTAGAAAGTCTCTTGATATAAGACTATTTCTAGAATGTCTCTTGTTATATGACCATTTCTAGAAATCCTCTTGATATACCACTATTTCTAGAAAGTATCTTGATATATGACTTTCTAGAAAGTCTCTTGATATATCACTATTTCTAGAAAGTCTCTTGTTATATGACCATTTCTAGAAATCCTCTTGATATATCACTATTTCTAGAAAGTATCTTGATATATGACTTTCTAGAAAGCCTCTTGATATATCAATATTT